>NC_091458.1:6681663-6926663 GCF_027789765.1 Dendropsophus ebraccatus | reverse complement strand
GGCTGTGCGCATGCGCGATGACGCGGTACAGCCGGGGGCAGTCCTTCCTGCTCTGTGCCGTCTTTGCTGTGTTCGCGCGGTGCGCGGGCTAATGCGCGCGTGCGTGATGACGTCATGGCTGTGGGGTGGGCTGGGGACGTCTTTGCTCCCTCATTGGTCGGGTGACGTCTGGGTGTGCGTCCGTACGGCGTGCGCGTGCGTGATGACGTCATCCCGGCGCGGGGGGGCGGAGAATGTTCCCGGCTGCCCTTTTATTTGTAGCCATGGCATGGGAGCCGCAGCACCGCTCTGTCTGGCTGCAAGTCTGCCTCCCTCTTCTGGAATCGTGAGTATGCCTCTTGCTCTGTTAGGCCCCATTCACACGTCCGTGTCAGTTTTTACTGTCAGGAAATCCTGATCAGGAGGCCTTAAATGTCATCAGGAAAGTATCAGGATTTCCTGACAGTAATCTGTTTTTACCATCAGGAAACCATCAGGAAAAACCTTCAGGATTTCCTGATCAGAAGAAAAAAATAGTTCTTAATATGGTCAACATAAATCACAGGTACCCACACAGCCCCTAGTGTACCTGTATGGCCACAGGCAGCAGGAGTACAACTCCCATCATGACCTGTCAGCAAGGCATGATGGGAGATGTACTTCTGCAACCTGGATGGCCACATGTTGCTAAACTACAACTCCCATCATGGACTGTCAGTGGGACATGATGGGAGGAGTAGTTCTGCAACCTAAATGGCCACTTGTTGCAAAAGTACAACTCCCATCATGGACTTGTCAGCAGACATGGTGGGAGTAGTAGTTTTAGGGGGATAATCTCACCTGTCCTGGTCCTCTTCTTGATGAGGTCCGGGTGGGGGGGGGGTCAGGGTACGGGCGTCAGGCGCCGGGGATGTGGGCCGGGGAGGGGGGGGTCACGGGCATTGCGGGTGATGAGGTCGGCGTACGGGCGGCAGGCGCCGGGGATGTGGTCCGGGGGGTGGGGGAGGACGGGCATTGCGGGCGGTGGGTGATGAGGTCCGGGGGGGGGGGGGGGTCGGCTTACGGCGGCAGGCGCCGGGGATGTGGTCCGGGGGGCGGGCGCGATTGCGGGCGGCGGGTGATGAGGTCCGGGTGGGGGGTCGGGGTACGGGCGGCAGGCGATTGGCGATGTGGTCCAGCGGGGGAGGGGGGTGCAGACGTTCATGTGCGGGGGAGCGTCGGGTGGCGGTACGGCACCATCCGGAAGCCGGGGCAGATTCGGGGGTAGAGGGGTACGGGTGGGGGGTGCGTAGAGAGTCCGGAATCCGGACACTTTCCTGACATGCATCAGGAAAGCGTCCGGAGCTCGGGCGCTCCCATAGACTTCTATGGGGGCGTCCGGGCCGGAATTCCGGACGAAAATAGGACCGGTTCTAAAAAATCCGGTTCTATTTTCCGGAACGGACAGCCCTTCTGGAAAAATCCGGAAGGGTGTCCGTGCCTAATGAAAGTCTATGGGTCCGGAAATCCGGATGGTTTTTCCGGACGTGTGAAGGGGGCCTAAAACACACACATTTACCACTCGGTAAAACACACACACACATTTACCAATCTGTAAAAAACACACACACATTTACCAATCTGTAAAAAACACACACACATTTACCAATCTGTAAAAAACACACACACATTTACCAATCTGTAAAACACACACACACATTTACCAATCTGTAAAAAACACACACACATTTACCAATCTGTAAAACACACACACACATTTACCAATCTGTAAAACACACACACACACACACATTTACGACTCTGTATAACACACACATTTACCACTCTGTAAACACACACACATTTACCAATGTGTAGAACACACACACACATTTACCAATCTGTAAAACACACACACATTTACCAGTCTGTAACACACACACACACACATTTACGACTCTGTATAACACACACTTTTACCATTCTGTAAAACACACACACATTTACCACTCTGTAAAACACACACACATTTACCACTCTGTAAAACACACACACACACATTTACCACTCTGTAAAACACACACTTACCACTCTGTAACACACACACACATACACACATTTACCAATCTGTAAAACACACACACACATTTACCACTCTGTAAAACACACACACACATTTACCACTCTGTAAAACACACACACATTTACCAATGTGTAAAACACACACACATTTACCAAACTGTAAAACACACACACACATTTACCAAACTGTAAAACACACACACACACACACACACACACATTTACGACTCTGTATAACACACACATGACTTAAAGGAGAAGTCCGGCCAAAATTAATTTTTGATATGTTGTTACTTATGAAAAGTTATACAAATTTCTAATGTACATTAATTATGGGAAATGCACATATACTGCTATTTCCCTTAATTTAGTAGATCAGGAAGTGTTAGAATTCTCTCTGAAGAAGTGACGTCACGACCCAGGGTGTAATTCCTATGGAGTGTCCAGCAGGGGGCGCTCTCTATATAGAAGTCTATGGGACTTTATTGTTTCTATGGGTTTCTATCTAATGTAATGTAATGTTATGTACAGTGTGCTTTATTGAATGAATACATCTATGGAATACTCTGGGGAGCAAGTGTCCTTGCTCCCCAAAGTATTGCATAAATGTATTAATTCAATACATTCGGATATCACAGTAAGCCCGCCGATCCGCCGCATTTCCGCCGCACGCCGATCCGCTGCATTCCCGCCGATCCGGACCATATACATTGAACTACAGCTCCCATCATCTGCTTATAGTATGAACAGGTGATGGGAGCTGTAGCTGGGTAATGGATATGACATGCCGCCGGGCGCAGGGGGGAGCCGCTCAGTACACAGCAGCTCTCCCCCCTCCTCCTCCTCCTTCCGGGATAACTTCCGCCTATACCAATGCTGAGTCCCTGCCTGGCCGCCGCTCTCCGCTCACATATACCGGCTCCCGGCATCAGCGCGGACACCAGGATGCATCGGGAGCCGGTATGTATGGGGGGGAGAGCGGAGAGCGGCGGCCAGGCAGGGACTCAGCATTGGTATAGGCGGAAGTTATCCCGGAAGGAGGAGGGGGGAGCGCTCCTGTGTACTGAGCGGCTCCCCCCTGCGCCCGGCGGCATGTCATATCCATTACCCAGCTACAGCTCCCATCACCTGTTCATACTATAAGCAGATGATGGGAGCTGTAGTTCAATGTATATGGTCCGGATCGGCGGGAATGCAGCGGATCGGCGTGCGGCGGAAATGCGGCGGATCGGCGGGCTTACTGTGATATCCGAATGTATTGAATTAATACATTTATGCAATACTTTGGGGAGCAGGGACACTTGCTCCCCAAAGTATTCCATAGATGTATTCATTCAATAAAGCACACTGTACATAACATTGCATTACATTAGATAGAAACCCATAGAAACAATAAAGTCCCATAGACTTCTATATAGAGAGCGCCCCCTGCTGGACACTCCATAGGAATTACACCCTGGGTCGTGACGTCACTTCTTCAGAGAGAATTCTAACACTTCCTGATCTACTAAATTAAGGGAAATAGCAGTATATGTGCATTTCCCATAATTAATGTACATTAGAAAATTGTATAACTTTTCATAAGTAACAACATATCAAAAATTAATTTTGGCCGGACTTCTCCTTTAAGGGATAGCTTACCTGCGCTAGGCCATACACCACCCCCTTTACCCATTGAAGAGACGACACATAGTTGTGGTGCAAATATCAACCAGATATGTAAATTCCTTCTCTTATAAAATATAAATAACAATAACCAACGTGGTTAATAACATTGGAAAACAACACCCCCTGAGATAATCCAACCCAGTGGGAGGAGAATTGGAAGGACCCCCTGCTCCTTTTCCCCTTCCCGTTATCCACCAAGGTCTTCAACTTGCCCTCGGTCGCAGGCACCTAACCTGAGGACACCACCTGTTGAAGCCATGCACTCCCCTGTGGCACTGGCCACAGGATCTCCCACACCAGCTGGGTACCGCCCCAGCATTCCAAAATCCTGTTCTCCAATTTTAACTAATATTAACATTAACTATCAGTCACCAATTTTAACCGGGTCACCTCCAATTCCCCTACCCACTCCAGCCACAGCGACTGTGCGTGACGCCTTATGCATGGTCGCTCCTCCATAATCTAAGGGCCCGCTCCATCCCATCCTTGAGCCCAAGGATCCACAAATCCAACCCCAGCGCATTCAGGTGCACCCCATCTGCCCGCAAAAAGGAGTCATTAATAACCTCCAAATCAGGATGGCGAACCACTATCCCTCCGTTTCTGGCCACAAAACGCCCAATTGTCTTATTGATTTTCACTTGGGCCCTATTCACCCCCCGCACCGATCTTGCTTGGTTCCACAACTGTCTGGCCACAATGTCTAAACACACAATAATCAGGCCAGGATACACTACCCATAATCTCAACAAATCAATCTTTATGTCCGGGACTATCGCCCGGGACGTGCGCGCTCCCACGTCATTGCCCCCTGCGTGCACCACTAAGACATCGGGGGCCCTATCCATATTAGCGTAAAACTGCACCAAGGGCAACAACCTGGACCACACCAAACCTCTCCTCCCCAGCCACCTGACCTGAACCTCCCCTCTGGCAAACCCGAGCTGTCGCCCTGCCGGCCGCACATCTGCTCTTAAACTTCCCCAATGGACGTAAGAATGACCCACGATCCACATCAGACAGGGGACTGCATCTGGGAAAACAAAACAAAAACACACATCACCTCAGACGTGCACCATAACTCCCTACCCCCATCACCAGAAAACATCCTCAAAGCAACTGCGGCCTAATATAAATCCTGAACCTCTCAGACTCCCACCGACCTATTCTTCTAATCACATCAGGCCCTAAGCCCCAACGTGCCGCCTCGGTAGCGGCCCCAATCCGGAACGAATGAGAGCTGTACTCCGGCGCCCGCTCCCCCACAGCCGCCAAACACCGCCGGAACACCTGTACAAATTGGTACCGAGACAAAAACTGACCGTCCGCATGCACTAACAACGGTCCCTCCACTGCCGGTCTGCACCCAGCGTAAACCCGAAAACACTCCACCGGGCACACCGAAGACCCCGCCAATGGGGCCAACCTTACAACACACCCTCTACCAACTTGGTCCGTCTTGGACCGTAGCAACCTACATTCCAACAACCCTCCACGAACACACACATCAGACCCCAACAAGCCCCCCCTTCTCTGCCTGCTAGGAGAAACCAATTCAGATATCCTAAACGCTCCAAAAAACGCAAGCGAAAATGCCAATCGAAACAACTTAGCCTCATACTCTGACACACAAATACCCCCCAACACATCCCACACCCGCATCAATAGCTGAAACGACACCGGCCGGCGGGTGTCCCTGCGACGTGCACCCTTCTTATATCCTCTCAACGTCTGGCGCACCAGGAAGGATTTGGTAAAATCCTGCATCCCCCTCAACCTGAACCAGAAAACTAACGCTGACATACGCTGCGCCATGCCAGTGGGGGACACTCCGAGACTAAATGACCTCCCCACGTAGTACAAAACATACTCCTCCCAACTCTCACCACCTTGCGGCAACTCACCCACTACCAATTCCCACTCCCGCCACCACCTAGCATAAGCCGACCAAGTACCTTCCGACACCAACCGCTGCACAAGACCTAGGGCAACCTCTACACGCACTGCCATAGGTGCTCCGGACACGGGACCCCGACCTCCTCCGCCTCCGGTGCCAACTCCCGAAACCGCTGCCACTGAAAACCAGAGAGTGCGTCAGCCACTGTATTGCGAACACCAGGAACATGCACAGCCGTAAAATGAGCATTCAGCTCTAACCCCCGCAGCACCAACTTCCTCAACAGCCTCACCACCGGCGGGGACCTCGCCGTCTGCGCATTAATGGCCTGAACCACACCCAAATTGTCACAGAAAAACCGCACACGCTTGTTCTCCAACAAGCCGCCCCAAATCACAGTAGCCACAACAATCGGGAACAATTCTAACAACGCCAAATTTCTCACCAACCCCAACTCATGCTATTCTGAAGGCCACACACCCGCGCACCACCTCCCTTGCAAAAAGGCCCCAAACCCCTGACCCCCAGAAGCATCAGTAAACAATTCCAAATCCACGTTAGACACAACCCTGTCCATCACCATTGACCTGCCATTGTAATCCGTCAGAAATTCCCCCCAAACCTTCAAATCCTCCCGCAATTCTGCTGCGATCCACACATAGTGATGTGGTAGTCGTACCCCCGCCGTGGCCGCCGCCAGCCGTCTACAGAATACCCGGCCCATGGACATGATCCTGCAGGCGAAGTTCAAGCGCCCAATTAGCGACTGTAAGTCACGCAACTGGAGCTTCTTGCACCGCATTGCTGCCCCGACCGCCTCCTGTAGCTCCCTCAACTTATCATCAGGCAGACAACATTCCATCTTGTCGGTATCAATTACTATGCCTAAAAACTTCACCTCAGTAGCAGACCCCTCAGTCTTTTCAGGAGCCAGTGGCCCCCCGAAATAACTGCAAATCCTTTCCATCGTCTGCAGCAACACCGCACACACCCGAGACCCCCCCGGACCAAAAAACAAAAAGTCATCTAAGTAGTGCAACACAGAGACTACCTGAGACTCCTGTCGCACCACCCACTCCAGGAACGAGCTAAACAATTCAAAGTAAGAACAGGATATCGCACACCCCATGGGCAGGCACATATCAACATATTATGCGCCTTGCCATTTACACCCCAGCAACCTAAAACTTTCCGGGTGAATCGGCAACAGGTGAAAGGCGGCCTCGAAATCCGTCTTCGCCAACAAACAGCCCCTCCCATACTTCCTAACCCAAAGTACCGCCGTATCAAAAGATGTATAAGAGACCGTACACAGTTCCGGCGCAATGCCATCATTCACGGAACCACCCGTCGGGAACGACAGGTGGTGAATAAGCCTGAACTTCCCTGGTTCCCTCTTCGGGACCAGCCCCAATGGGGATGTGCGCAAATCCCTAACAGGAGGTGACTCAAACGGGCCCGCCATGCGGCCCAACCCCACCTCCTTCATCAATTTTTCAGTAACCAGGTCCGGACGGGACAAGGCCGAGGACAGGTTGCGCACATCCCCGGTGGGAGGCCCGGGCGAACAAGGGATGTAGAAACCCACACTAAAACCTTCCCGCAGAGTCTTAGCGGCCGGCCTATTTGGATAGCGGTCTAGAAACGCCACCATCCTTTCCACCCTCACCGGGGTCCATCCTCTTCTGATCAGCATCACCCCCTCTACCCTTACCCCGCTTGAAGCATCTAACAAGCCCGTTTGCTCCCCCACAACCCGAGCATTCGTGTTTAAACCGACAATCCGCCCCAAACTTACAGGTGCCGTCATTGTATTGCCAGCAGCATTCATCCAGTTTTAATCTATCCAGATTAAATTTTTCTAGGGGGAGTAGCGAAAAAATTTAGACATACACCCCCTTCCATATCTTCTCCCTTACTTCAGCCTTCAGATGTGCCCCCAGCGGCCCCTCGAAGCATACATACACCTCCCCACGCGCAGCATCCGCCAACCGCACATCATCCACCGGCTTCTGCACAGCCCCCGATGCCACCGGCCCACTCATCACAACTGACCCCCCAGACACATCACCACCAGCAGCTACTCCTGCCCCCCCGGCCACCCCTGCACTAGCCCCCAGCCTTGACTGCAACCCGGGCCCTGTCCACACTGTCGCTGGCGCCACCCCCACGCCTGCCAGGCTCCTCGTCAGCAACTCCTGCATCCCCTGAAAAAACAGTTGCAACCCCGCTACACTACCCTGTGTGACCCCCCCACCCCCTGTGTTGGTGGAGAAGGTGGTAAACTCACCCAGCCTCGCTGGACCTGGGCATCCAGCAGCCGTTTCTCCAGTTCCTCCTGGCACCGTCACCGTGGACCGGACAGCTGCAAATGAAGGGCCTGGGTCCTGCCGAGGCACACCCGTATCCCGGGCAACAGATGCACTAGGCCGAGGCCCGCCGGACCTCCCGATCTCCACCTCCTCCACTTGAGTGGCGCCCCCCGGCGCTGCTGACACTAGCGGCGCAGGGGCCCCTACGCCGCCGTCCTCAGAATCCTCTGCAGCTGCACTGGAGGCGGGGCTGCCTGCCTCACCTCCGTACTCCGTAATCAGCCGCCTCCTGGCCCGACCTCTCCTCGTGGGCCGCCTGTCCCCCGACTGGTGGGGGCCGCAGCGTCTCCTCCTTTCCCCCGCCGGCGCGTGTCGGCTCCAGCAGATCTCCTTCCGGGCGACGGCAAAGGGGGTGGGGAAGGAGAGCTCCGCTCGCGTCGTCGCTGCCCACGCTGAGCTCTCCCGCTGCTCGGAACCTCAGCAGACGGGGGAGCCGCAACCTCATCCTCCACATGGTGTCGGCCGGGGGCGGGGGAAGCCGCAGCACGCACCCCCAGAGCCTCCACTCCCACCCGCAGAGAGCGATTCCTGCCGGACCTCCGAGCCGCAGGACCGGGATCAGCCTGGGCGGCAGAGGCCGGAGGGTCCCTGACGGACACACACACACATTTACCACTTTCTAAAACACACACATTTACCACTCTGTAAAACACACACACATTTACCACTCTGTAAAACACACACACATTTACCACTCTGTAAAACACACACACACACACTTACCACTCTGTACAACACACACACTTACCACTCTGTATAACACACACACATTTATCACTCTGTATAACACACACACACACATTTACCACTCTGTGAAGCACACACACACACACACACACACTTACCACTCTGTAACACACACTTTCCACTCTGTAACACACACACACGCACATTTACCACTCTCTAAAACACACACACATTTACCACTCTGTGTAACACACACACACACATTTACCACTCTGTATAACACACACACTTACGACTCTGTATAACACACACACACATACACACACACACACACACATTTACCACTCTGTAAAACACACACACACACACACACACACACACACATTTACCACTCTGTCAAACACACACACTTACCACTCTGTAAAACACACACACACACACATTTACCAATCTGTAATACCCCCCCCCCCCCCCACACACACACATTTACCACTCTGTAATACCCCCCCCCACACACACACACACACACTTACCACTCTGTAAAACACACACATACACACACACACACACACACACACACACACTTACCACTCTGTATAACACACACACATTTACCACTCTGTATAACACACACACACACACACACACATTTACCACTCTGTATAACACACACACACACACACATTTATCACTCTGTATAACACACACACACACACATACCACTCTGTAACACACACACATTTACCACTCTGTAACACACACACACATTTACCACTCTGTAACACACACACACATTTACCACTCTGTATAACACACACACACACATTTATCACTCTGTATAACACACACACACACACATACCACTCTGTAACACACACACATTTACCACTCTGTAACACACACACACATTTACCACTCTGTAACACACACACACATTTACCACTCTGTATAACACACACACACATTTACCACTCTGTGAAGCACACACACATACACACATGTTCGGTTCATACAGTTCGATCAACACTAAATCCCAGATACTGTGTAGCATACCTCCCAACTTTTTGGATGGCCAAAGAGGGACTCTTTGTTTACTCTGGGAAAATCTTACAGAAATTTCTATACTTTTTAATTCAAGGATGCATTCACACATACAGGATGTGCTGCAGATTGATGCATTTAGGTACATTGATATCTGCAAATCTGCTGCATATCCTGTATGGTTGGCTGCTTCCTTCGGTCCCATCACACATCAGTATCCCTGTCTGTAATTACGGACCCACAACTGCGGACAGGATTACACATGTGTTTCAGTAACTGTCCCAATTTGCAGGGACCCCCTGTCACATAGATGACACAGATGCACAATGGCTTACTCATTTTTTGGCGGCACGGATTATGCCCTCGGGACGGACCTGTAACACTTACAGGATCTGTCTATGGGGCCATATGAACTGTGTGTGTGAAATGACGTGATTCATCTGAATAGAACAATTTTTAGGATCCAACTTGCACCACATGATAGAATAATAGGCAAGTTTGGCACTATTATACGGTAAGAAAGCAGACACTTTCTGGAGCAACATAAGAAGTTTATCTAATTCCTAGGTCAAAAAGAGGGACATGTAAGGGGCAAAGAGGGACAGAGGGACATGGGTCAAAAGTAGGGACTGTCCCTCCAAAAGGGAGACGCTTGGGAGGTATGTGTATAGGGAGTGATCACAGGTTCTGTATATGCTGCAGATATATGCTGTTATCACAGGTGTTGCATATACTGCAGATGTCATGCAGTGTAATTCAACATACAGGTGTTTTTAAAAGTTTACATACTCCAGCAGAATTTTGGTTTTCTTGTCCTTTTTTTCACAGAAAATGACAACACAAAAACTTTTTTCCCACTCATGGTTAGTGGTTGGGTGAAGCCATTTATTGTCACACTACTGTGTTTTCTCTTTTTCAATCCTAAAGACAACCAAAAACATCTAAATTTCCCTGATCAAAAGTTCCCACCCCCCAGTTCTTGATACCGTGTGTTGTCCCCTCTAACATCAATGACAGCTTGAAGTCTTTTGTGTTAGTTGTGGTTGACAAAAAGCCAGTTCCAGTTCTTGTAAATCCCCGGGCTTTCTTGTATGAACTGCATGCTGAGATCTCCCCAGAGTGGCTCAATTATATTGAGGTCAGGAGACTTAGATGGCCGCTCCAGAACCTTCACTTTGTTCTGATATCCAAGGAATTGAAGTCAGTGAGCAGTGTTCAAACTGTGATTAACAAATAGAAAATCAGGGGCTCTGTAAAAACCAAACCACAGTCATGTAGACCAACAAAAATTTTGGCTACAACTGCCAGGAAAATTGTTTGGGATACAAAGAAAAACCCACAAATAACATCAGCTGAAATAAAGGACTATTTGAAAATTAGCGGTGGGGCTGTTTTAAGATGCACAACAAGAAGACACTTGAAGACAAATGGGCTGCATGGTTGAGTCGCCAATAGAAGCCATTACTGCACAAATGCAACAAAGTATCTCACCTACAATACGCCAAACAGCACAGAGACACAAGCCTCGAAACTTCTGGAACCAGGTCATTTAGAGTGATGAGACCAGAATCTAGCTTTTCAGCAGAATCTAGGTTTCAGCAAGGCCTATGATGAAAGGAACACCATTCCTACTGTAAAGCACAGGGGTTGATTGCTGATGTTTTGGGGATGTGTGATCTACATAGCCTCAGTCAAAGTTGAAGGAAAGATGAATGCAGCCGGTTATCAGCAAATACTGGAGGCAAATGTGCACTCATCACCCATGGGTTGTACTTGGATGTTTCAACATGACAACGATCCAAAACTCGAGGCCAAGTCGACCTGTCATTAGCTACAGCAGAACAAAGTGAACGTTCTGGAGCGGCCATCTCAGTCTCCTGAACTGGATATTATTGAGTCACTCTGGGGAGATCTCCCGCCGGCAGTTCATGCAGGACAACCGATGAATTTACAGGAACTGGAGGCTTTATGCCAAGAAGAATGGGCAGCTTTACCATCTGAGAAAATAAAGAGCCTCATCCACAACTACCACAAAAGACTTCAAGCTGTCACTGACCACTTACCATGAAGGGGAAAAGTTCTTGGGGGAGATTTATCAAACTGGTGTAAAGAAGAATTGGCTTAGTCGCCCCCCGGCAACCAATCAGATTCCACCTTTCATGCGAGCTATACTCTTTCCCCTGTGGTTGGTGACCTGCCGGGCTATTTGGGGATCCCTTGGGAGTTTATCACGGTGGTTTAGAGTGGAGATGTGACCTACCCGTGCTATCAGTACCACCACCCACAGAAAGGGGAGATGACCCAAGGAAGATGCAATTACTGTGTCGGTGTTTAAGTAATAATCACTGAGTCCTGTTATCCTAAATAAAATTTTCTTTACTTTAGGAATACTTGATACAGTAATATACAGTAGACTTGTGACTACAAGTAGGCTGGTTGTTACTGCGCATGTGCAGGGAGAAGCCCGTTACAACTTGCCTAGCTATGCGTATATGAATATGCATAGTGGGCGGGCCGGGAGGAGGAAGGCTAGGGCGGCAGAGCTGGTGCTCCGGGAGCATGGGGAACAACCCAAATGCTCCAAGCACGCTAATTACCATATCACCAATTAGCCGAAAATGCCGGTATACCACACCGCACAGGAATAGGACTTACAGCCATGGAATCAGAGGGTGATGCGGCTGGGTCATATCAGCAGGTTCACTGGCCCGAATCTGCACATTATATCAACAATGTGTATAGATGAGGGTGAGTGCAGGCACATTATAGCAGCAGTGTGTATAGCTGAGTGTAAGTGCAGGCACATTATAGCAGCAGTGTGTATAGCTAAGAGTAAGTGCAGGCACATTATAGCAGTGTGTATAGCTGAGTGTGAGTGCAGGCACATTATAGCAGCAGTGTGTATAGCTGAGTGTAAGTGCAGGCACATTATAGCAGCAGTGTGTATAGCTGAGTGTGAGTGCAGGCACATTATAGCAGGAATGGAGAGGATGGGAAACACAAGAGCTGACAGAGACTGCAGGGAGCAGGAAGGAATGAGCAGGGCTGATGTGGGCACATACATGCAGCGCTCTCTGTCCGGGGAGAGAGGGGTTACAGCTATGAAGAGATTACCTCTACAGTCCTTTGCCTTGATGCATGCCCCAGCCTGAAGTGGATCTATTATAATTTGGAAGGTGAGGGAGACTTCATGGAGCTGTAGACCCCGCTATGCAGACCATGCCCCTCCCCCACTCCCCCTCCCACCCAGTACAGGGAGCTCTTACACCAAAGCGATGCTCTTACACCAAGTCACTATTTTGAAAAACTCTGATCTCTTCTTGCAAAACGCTCTCAATCCAAGTTACTCTTTGATGTGGAAAGGAACTCCTCGTACTCATATATAGATGTGTCTCAGTTATGTCATCTGACTGCCTTCTGCCCCACAGTATCGGGTTTCCGTCCTGATAGGTAGTAAGAGTCCCAGGCCTTTGCCTCTGGATGTAGCTAGCTGATGGTTTCTTTTCTACTCAGTCGAGTGAAGTTCAGTAGAGAGCGGCTATCTTGCACTGTGCTCTACTGGGGACCAGTCTTGCTTTCCATTCCTTCTTTAGGGCGTGACTGTCCTGAGAAAAGAATCCACAGTGTAGGCAATGTGCAGGGTCCTATGGGGTGACAGCCCTTATTATACTGTACAGGACAGTCTGTTCCGGAGATCACTGCTACCCCCCATAGTCCTGGGGATAGGAGCATTATACAGGACCCTCTGCTCCGGAGATCACTGCTACCCCCCATAATCCTGGGGATAGGAGCATTATACAGGACCCTCTGCTCCGGAGATCACTGCTACCCCCCATAGTCCTGGGAATAGGAGCATTATACAGGACCCTCTGCTCCGGAGATCACTGCTACCCCCCATAGTCCTGGGGATAGGAGCATTATACAGGACCCTCTGCTCCGGAGATCACTGCTACCCCCCATAGTCCTGGGGATAGGAGCATTATACAGGACCCTCTGCTCCGGAGATCACTGCTACACCCCATAGTCCTGGGGATAGGAGCATTATACAGGACCCTTTGCTCCTGAGATCACTGCTACACCCCATAGTCCTGGGGATAGGAGCATTATACAGGACCCTCTTCTCCGGAGATCACTGCTACACCCCATAGTCCTGGGGATAGGAACATTATACAGGACCCTCTGCTCCGGAGATCACTGCTACACCCCATAGTCCTGGAGATAGGAGCATTATACAGGACCCTCTGCTCCGGAGATCACTGCTACACCCCATAGTCCTGGGGATAGGAGCATTATACAGGACCCTCTGCTCCGGAGATCACTGCTACACCCCATAGTCCTGGGGATAGGAGCATTATACAGGATCCTCTGCTCCGGAGATCACTGCTACCCCCCATAGTCCTGGGGATAGGAGCATTATACAGGACCCTCTGCTCCGGAGATCACTGCTACACCCATAGTCCTGGGGATTGGACCATTATACAGGACCCTCTGCTCCGGAGATCACTGCTACACCTCATAGTCCTGGGGATAGGAGCATTATACAGGAACCTCTGCTCCGGAGATCACTGCTACCCTCCCATAGTCCTGGGGATAGGAACATTATACAGGACCCTCTGCTCCGGAGATCACTGCTACAGCCCATAGTCCTGGGGATAGGAGCATTATACAGGACCCTCTGCTCCGGAGATCATTGCTACAGCCCATAGTCCTGGGGATAGGAGCATTATACAGGACCCTCTGCTCCGGAGATCACTGCTACTGCCCATAGTCCTGGGGATAGGAGCATTATACAGGACCCTCTGCTCCGGAGATCACTGCTACACCCATAGTCCTGGGGATAGGAGCATTATACAGGACCCTCTGCTCCGGAGATCACTGCTACACCCATAGTCCTGGGGATAGGAGCATTATACAGGACCCTCTGCTCCGGAGATCACTGCTACACCCCATAGTCCTGGGGATAGGAGCATTATACAGGGTCCTCTGCTCCGGAGATCACTGCTACACCCCATAGTCCTGGGGATAGGAGCATTATACAGGGTCCTCTGCTCCGGAGATCACTGCTACACCCCATAGTCCTGGGGATAGGAGCATTATACAGGACCCTCTGCTCCGGAGATCACTGCTACACCCCATAGTCCTGGGGATAGGAGCATTATACAGGACCCTCTGCTCCGGAGATCACTGCTACACCCCATAGTCCTGGGGATAGGAGCATTATACAGGACCCTCTGCTCCGGAGATCACTGCTACACCCCATAGTCCTGGGGATAGGACAGGTTTTAGTTACTGGACATATCATTGGTCGGGATAGAGCATTCCTGTATGACCAAGGACATCACCTTTATTATAATACATTTCCTCATCTTCTGTAGATCAGTGATATTACCCATAATGCACCAAGATACCCTCCTAATACTGGAGCTCGGAAGAAGTATTGACCATCAATAGTCCTGTCATCTACTCATCAGATCCGGCTTCTTGTTTGCTCAGTAAAGAATCTGCAGATTTGGTTTGTGTCTTTCCAGCTTTCTTATTTCTTCCTCTTCCTCCTCAGACAATCCAATGTCCACAATCCTAGAACAGAAACAGAACCCGCAGTGTTAGCAGCTTAGTAAATTGTGTCCTGACCTGGGATCAGTGATGCCCCTTGTGTCTGGGATCAGTGGTGCGGCTTGTGTCGGGGATCAGTGGTGTCCCTTGTGTCTGGGATCAGTGGTGCGGCTTGTGTCGGGGATCAGTGGTGCTCCTTGTGTCTGGGATCAGTGGTTTCCCTTGTGTCTGGAATCAGTGATGCCCCTTGTGTCTGGGATCAGTGGTGCCCCATGTGTCTGGGATCAGTGGTGCCCCATGTGTCTGGGATCAGTGGTGCGGCTTGTGTCTGGGATCAGTGGTGCGGCTTGTGTCTGGGATCAGTGGTGCCCCATGTGTCTGGGATCAGTGGTGCAGCTTGTGTCTGGGATCAGTGGTGCGGCTTGTGTCTGGGATCAGTGGTGCCGCTTGTGTCTGGGATCAGTGGTGCCCCTTGTGTCTGGGATCAGTGGTGCCCCTTGTGTCTGGGATCAGTGGTGCCCCTTTTGTCTGGGATCAGTGGTGCGGCTTGTGTCTGGGATCAGTGGTGCCCCATGTGTCTGGGATCAGTGGTGCAGCTTGTGTCTGGGATCAGTGGTGCGGCTTGTGTCTGGGATCAGTGGTGCGGCTTGTGCCTGGGATCAGTGGTACCCCTTGTGCCTGGGATCAGTGGTGCCCCTTGTGTCTGGGATCAGTGGTGCCCCTTGTGTCTGGGATCAGTGGTTCCCCTTGTGTCTGGGATCAGTGGTGCGGCTTGTGTCTGGGATCAGTGGTGCGGCTTGTGTCTGGGATCAGTGGTGCGGCTTGTGTCTGGGATCAGTGGTGCGGCTTGTGTCTGGGATCAGTGGTGCGGCTTGTGTCTGGGATCAGTGGTGCCCCATGTGTCTGGGATCAGTGGTGCGGGTTGTATCTGGGATCAGTGGTGCGGCTTGTGTCTGGGATCAGTGGTGTCCCTTGTGTCTGGGATCAGTGGTGCCCCTTGTGTCTGGGATCAGTGGTGCCCCTTGTGTCTGGGATCAGTGGTGCCCCTTGTGTCTGGGATCAGTGGTGTCCCTTGTGTCTGGGATCAGTGGTACCCCTTGTGTCTGGGATCAGTGGTGCCCCTTGTGTCTGGGATCAGTGGTGCCCCTTGTGTCTGGGATCAGTGGTGTCCCTTGTGTCTGGGATCAGTGGTGCGGCTTGTGTCTGGGATCAGTGGTGCGGCTTGTGTCTGGGATCAGTGGTGCGGCTTGTGTCTGGGATCAGTGGTGCGGCTTGTGTCTGGGATCAGTGGTACCCCATTTCTATACAGTGAGGAGGTTTGGTCCAGTTGTATACAGTGAGGAGGATAACAGAACCTGGAGAAGAGGTTTGGCTTCTGATCTCTTTATCTGGACAATACTTGGTGCGGGTGAGATGGACCAGGCCACCCGGTGACGTATGCTGCTTGTATCTTATTGCTGTTACACCAAAACCAAAACAGGCTATAATAATGGCCTATACAATATCATTGAATTGATCAATGATTAAAGGGGTTGGCCACTTTATAGTAAAATAGGTCAAAGGTACAAAGTATTAGGTGTACTCACTGTATATACTGACAGCAGCTCCCTGTACTCACTGTATATACTGACAGCAGCTCCCTGTACTCACTGTATATACTGACAGCAGCTCTCTGTGTACCTCATAGAGCTAAAATCAGACTCCCCTTCACCAGGCTGGGCTGCCCTGCTCTGTTTTGTTTCAGTCCATAAAATGGCTGACATGGAGGAGCATGTGACCAGGCCCTGTCCCCTGTGTCCTCCATAGACATATACAGGCTGTGTGGTGGACACTGGGGGCGGGGCCTGGTCACATGCTTGTCCATGTAAGCAATCCTATGGACCAAAACACCACAGAGCAGAGCAGCACAGCCTTGGGGGAGTCTGATATTAGCTCTATGAGGTACACAGGGAGCTGCTGTCAGTATATACAGGGAGTACACAGGGAGCTGCTGTCAGTATATACAGTGAGTACAGGGAGCTGCTGTCAGTATATACAGTGAGTACACAGGGAGCTGCTGTCAGTATATACAGTGAGTACAGGGAGCTGCTGTCAGTATATACAGTGAGTACACAGGGAGCTGCTGTCAGTATATACAGTGAGTACACAGGGAGCTGCTGTCAGTATATACAGTGAGTACACAGGGAGCTGCTGTCAGTATATACAGGGAGTACACAGGGAGCTGCTGTCAGTATATACAGTGAGTACAGGGAGCTGCTGTCAGTATATACAGTGAGTACACAGGGAGCTGCTGTCAGTATATACAGTGAGTACAGGGAGCTGCTGTCAGTATATACAGTGAGTACACAGGGAGCTGCTGTCAGTATATACAGTGAGTACACAGGGAGCTGCTGTCAGTATATACAGTGAGTACACTTACTAATACTGTACACTGAGCAAATCTACTATAAAGTGGCCAACCCCTTTAAACAACAATGTAACTTCATGACTAATTCACACTCACAGTTCGGGAGTCATCTGTAACTTTACTCTTTTTGTCCTTTTCCAAAGTGTTAGATATAATCAATCCGGGCTGTGTGGATCCAATGTGAGTTACGCCGCTGCACCTTCCTTTCTGCCTCTCGGGGAGCAGAGGTTACACTATACTTTGCATTAAGTTATTTACTAACTGGGCAGGGGACTGGGAATAAAACTAAGCCCTGGCACTGGAGAACACAGAGGCCCACTTATTGTTTATTTTAAACATGTTTAGCCCCCCCCCCCCCTTAGTCAATTTTTGTTTTTGCACTTTCGTTTTTTTTTTCACCTACAGATCCACAAGAGCCCCTTTTTTTGCTACACCAATTATACTTTGCAATGACGCACATAATTTTTCCCTAAAAAATGCGGCAGAGCTGGAAAACAATTATTTGCGTGGTGAAATTAAAAAAAACTTTTTTTTTCAGGAGGTTTTGTGTTAACACAGTTTGCCCTGTGGTAACACTGACATTATCTTCAAGTCAGTATGATTATAACAATAGGTAACATATATAACTTTATATCTTACTTATATTTTATCTTACTGCTTTTAAAAAATGTAAACCTTTAAAAAAAACAAAAACAAATGTACTGCATTGATCTATGTAAACTGAGCTCAATTACAAAGGACTGCTGGAGCCAGGGCCGGCGTCAGCACCCGGCTGACTAGGGCAAGTGCCGGGGCCCACAGGTCCTCTAGGGGCCCACTCTCGTCTGTTACTACATTTTTTTTCTGTTAGTAAAAAAAAAAAGTGTAGTAACAGGGGGGACTGGGCCCCGAGAGGCCGCATGTGACAGTTAGGGGCCCGTCGATACATACTGGGGGCCCCGGGCTCACGTCTCCCTCCATAAGTCTTCCCTACAGCTGAGTAGGTAGAAAAGGACCTTTGAGTAAGAAGGACCTGTGATGATGTCATGGGTCATGTGATCGGACACCTGACCTGATAGAGGGCAGACGGTAGGCTCTGTAAACTAATAGTTTACTGTATGTTCTGGAGTTTCTTGTTGTTTTGTTTTGTGTATAGAGGTCCTGCTGTAATATGTATGTATATATATATATATATTACAGCAGGACCTCATCTATCTATCTATCGATCCACAGAGCAGGAGCTGTATATAGGAGTGGTGCTGCTGGTTCTGTATACAGCTCCTGCTCTGTGTGTGTGTGTGTGTATATATATATATATATATTTATATATATATACAGAGAGCAGTAGCTGTATACAGAACTAGCAGCACCAGCATGTAAGATATATATATATATATATATATATATATATATATATATATATATATATATCTTACATGCTGGTGCTGCTAGTTCTGTATACAGCTACTGCTCTGTATATAAATAAATAAATGGCCACCTCCGTGCAGCGGGTGTATACAGCGAGAGGACTGCCTGGAAAACTGGTATACAGCCTATGGCTATGGCTGTATCCCAGTTTTCCAGGCGGTCCTCCCGCTGTATCCACCCTCTCCACGGAGGTGGAAGACAGCGGGAATCGATGCCGAGGGTTTCGGCAGGTTTGGACCATCCCTAAAATATATATATATATATATATATATATATATATAACATGCTGGGCTGCTTGTTCCGTATACAGCTCCTGCTCTGTTTGTGTGTGTGTGTATATATATATATATATATATATATATATAATATATATATATATATATAATCCTGTCATTGGGTCTGACTCCTCCAGAGTCCTGACTACTACAGAGATCAGGAGATACAGGAGGAGAAAGATATGCAGCAGCCGCATGTTTCTTCTGCTGCAAATCTTTCCTCGCCTGTCTCTCCATGATTTGCTCCTCAAAGGGGCCCGCCGAGGCTCTGTCGCCCAAGGGCCCACAAAAACCTGGAGCCGGCCCTGGCTGGAGCCCATACTAAACAAGCGCACTTCACTACGCCTCACAACTACTTCCTTCTCCCTAATTCTGCTGCATATTTAGCGGTGTCCCCCCTCCTGCTCCACCCTGACGCATGCACCGTTGCTGGCAAGGGCATAACATGCTGACTTGCCAGTTCACATCTGTGCCACTGAGCTCTCAGTGGTGTCCCCCTGACAACCTCAATCGTGCATACGCCAAAAGAGCTACACATGAGCGTTGTGCAGCCCAACTGAGGGCTTCAGGCCCTCAGCACGCATGCCTGACCGAGATCTCGGCGGTTCAGACGCGAACTGTCAAGTCAGCACAGGTGCCCTTGCCAGCAACAGCACATGCGAAGAAGGTGATGCCAAGGTGGAGCAGGAGGCTGAACACCGGTAAATATGCAGCAGAATTAGGGAGGAGGAAGTAGTAATGAGATGTGCCGAAGTGCGGCACAAACGTTAAGCCACTACTGCTCTTTGGCACTTTGTTACATTGGGTTTGGCAACATTGTATGCAATCTACAGCACTGATGCATTTAATACAGGCAGTATGCATACAAGGGGACAGCAACCTATAATACACTGTCGGCACCTGGGCTCCGATCCAGGTGCTGACAGATTCCCTTTAAATGGCTCACTACTAGAGATGAACACAAATCGAGCATGCTTGAGAGCAATTGCTTGGGATTTAAATACTGGTGGCTGATGAAGCTCGTGGGAGTCCTGTCCTACAGCCTATGGCTGTATCCATGTTTTTCAGGAATCCCAAGGGCTGCATCCAATTTTGTCAGCCACCAGTATTCAAATGGCAAGTGATCTAGTAGCTACCTCTACACAGCCGTATGGACTTTAAAAAAAATATAATTTAATTTTTTTTTAAAGCAAGTAGGGTCCTCCTTTCCATAACCAGACAGGTAGAAACCAAACAGTAGCCGCTTAGTTATAAAAAGTAGTAAAATAAATTCTGAAAAAACACTGTGATAAGTTACCCTCTATGCGGACGGAACATGGAACGTGGACAGCATAGACACGGAAGCCCTACATTGGATTCTTTCCCTGAAAGGGTTTGAATATTCACGGCACTGTAACAAAATGTGCGGCTCTATCATTACAGTGCCGTAAATATTCAAACACTTTCCCTGCTCCCGGCATCATACTAATATATCATGCCAGACGGGGAAAAAATCCACTGCAGGGCTTCCACGTCCGTGCTGTCCGTGTTTCATGAGACATGTGAATAGGCCCAAACAAACACACCACACACATAATAGGTCACACCCCTTTTTGTCAAAGTCAAAGCGTATCTGGGAAAAAAAATAAATAAAATCCTGGTAATTACATATATATTATATTATATATTGTAAAAATGCTTCTTTGCTATTGTAGTTTTTAACCCCTTCAGGACTGGACTGATTTTGGCCTTCAGGACCAGAGCCCATTTTTCAAATCCAACCTGTCTCACTTAACTTTTCTTTCTGATTCTGAGATTTCTTTTTTGTGACATGTTGTACCTTAGGTTAGTGGTAAATTTTGGTCGTTATGCAAACAATGTTTTGTGAAAAAATGACAAAATTAGTATTTTTCTCATTTTTAATTTTCTTAGGTTTAATCATGTAGTAATTTTTTTACCAGCGTCATTACTGTACTGTCACGTCCATCTGCTGGAAGGCTGTGCAGAATTGGACATGCCAGTACGTGATCCGGCGGGAAGGGGTTAAAAAAGTAATTGTCCAATCACAGAATGTTATGATTTAAACTGGTTGGTGAGGCTGGCAACAAACTGCCAGATCATTGGAGCTGTAAACAAGTCCTATGCTCAGCAAATCGCGGCTGAGCAGCTGATGACCCGGCAGAGGGGGGCTGGCATGAGGGATGGATGGAGCGGTTCGGCCGGCCTTTTGAAAATGTCATCATTGTCCCAAGATGGCGGCCGGGGATCGACAGTAATGCGGTGAGTATAATGCACCACACTTCCGGGGTGGGGGGGGACACACGGGAAAGGGGGCCATTCACTTACATAACACACATTACAAAGTTTTATAACCTTGTAATGTGTGTTATTTTGTAAATAAATGTTTAGCGCCGCACTACCCCTTTTAAATTTAGAGCAGAATCCCTGCCATGGACTCTGCTTGGAATTCCGCCTACCTCACTGTCCCAATGTTTAATATAGGGCGTCTCCACTCTTAGCGGCTTTCTGCTCAAAGAATTGGCATATCACTTATTTGCGTGGAGAGCCGCGGACAGTGGAGGTGCGCTATACTTAACATTGAGACAGTGATTTCGCTTGGAATTTCCACCTCTTTTCAACAGTGTGAACGTATTCTTAGGATCCTTTATGGTGCCTACCCCTATTAAAGTGTCACTGTTGTTATAGCTTTCAAAACCTAAATCAGAAGTAGATGTGAAATAAAGCATATTTGGACTTTACATTCTTTTATTTTTTTTTGTATCACCGAAAACACGGCACTTCCTGTGTTCTGACTCTTTCTTTTTCAAAGAGTTTAAACACAGGAAGTCTCGTGTTTCCAAATCATCAGCGCTCACAGAGAAAACAGTCATAGACACTCTGTACCGGCCTGGGACTTCATGTGTTTAGTCTCTTTTTTCAGGCTGGGTTCACACTATGTATATTTGAGGCTGTATTTGGTCCTCATGTCAGGTACTCATAGCAACCAAAACCAGGAGTGGATTGAAAACACAGAAAGGCTCTGTTCACATAATGTTGTAATTGAGTGGATGGCCGCCATATAATGGTAAATAACTTCCATTATTTCAATACAGCAGCCGTTGTTTTAAAATAACAGCACATATTTGCCATTAAATGACGGCCATCCACTCAATTACAACATTATGTGAACAGATCCTTTCTGTGTTTTTAATCCACTCCTGATTTTGGTTGCTATACAGCCTCAAATATTTGTAGTGTGTACATAGCCTGAGAACCAGCACAAGACTAAATAGCTGTTATATAGCTTCCTTCAGGAGACTGGACCTGGATACAGTAAGTATAGCTGTTATATAGCTGCCTTCAGGAGACTGGACCTGGATACAGTAAGTATAGCTGTTATATAGCTGCCTTCAGGAGACTGGACCTGGATACAGTAAGTATAACTGTTATATAGCAGCCTTCAGGAGACTGGACCTGGATACAGTAAGTATAGCTGTTATATAGCTGCCTTCAGGAGACTGGACCTGGATACAGTAAGTATAACTGTTATATAGCTGCCTTCAGGAGACTGGACCTGGATACAGTAAGTATAACTGTTATATAGCTGCCTTCAGGAGACTGAATCTGGATACAGTAAGTATAGCTGTTATATAGCTGCTGCCTTCAGGGGACTGGACCTGGATACAGTAAGTATAGTTGTTATATAGCTGCCTTCAGGAGACTGGACCTGTCTACAGTAAGTATAGCTGTTATATAGCTGCCTTCAGGAGACTGGACCTGGATACAGTAAGTATAGCTGTTATATAGCTGCCTTCAGGAGGCTGGACCTGGATACAGTAAGTATAGCTGTTATATAGCAGCCTTCAGGAGACTGGACCTGGATACAGTAAGTATAGCTGTTATATAGCTGCCTTCAGGAGACTGGACCTGGATACAGTAAGTATAGCTGTTATATAGCAGCCTTCAGGAGACTGGACCTGGATACAGTAAGTATAGCTGTTATATAGCTGCCTTCAGGAGACTGGACCTGGATACAGTAAGTATAGCTGTTATGTAACTGCCTTCAGGAGACTGGACCTGGATACAGTAGGTATAGCTGTTACATAGCAGCCTTCAGGAGAACACACCTGCATAAAGTATAGCTTTGCTTTACAGCATGATAATTAATGAATGTATATTCCAAACTTGCTTCATTTCACATACTCTGTTGATTTAGACTTTGAAAGTTATGACAGGTACGCTTTAAGCCCTTGGGTTGTTAACTAAATTACTCTTCTTATTTTCACGTTTGACTTGACAAGTACTGATAAGGAGTCTCCTTTACGCCAAAGGTCACCAGGAGTGGTGATGCCTAGCCCTGGTGTAACAGGCCAGAGTACACCCATGGTTAAAGTGGCCTAGGCCAATTCATAGCCCCTCAGGCCATATTATACCACCATGATAATCAGTAGCAGTGAGTCATATACACAAGAACTGATGATAAAATTAGATACATGGCTCAGCAGACAGTATCAGATATGCTAGGCTTAGATACATGGCTCAGCAGACGGTATAACACGATAGAATTAGATACATGGCTTAGTTCTTTAAACATGTCGTATACTCACAGTAATTCCTCTATCCTGCAGGCTGGACTGAACAGAGCTTCCACCAAGTCACTGAAGTGAGGACCAGACAGACTGTTACCAGACACACGAAGTCTCTTCAGGGAGGGGTTATTCCTTATTACAGATGCCAACTGGGGGCAGGAGGTGTCTGGTAGATTATTACGGCTCAGCCTGTAAAGATAAGAAGATGAGATGTAGGTGACACGTCCACAGAGCGTTAGTATAAAATCTGTACATTGGGAATGTGGAGAGAAAATGTCCCTGGTTGTTAGTAACATCCATAAATGTCATCACTAGAAGCCGCCTCTTGTGTGTGCTGGATGATAGGATTAGATACAGTTAGTAACACCCTGTTAAATATGATGTGTTTTACAATGAACAATATCTTGGTATAATATAATGTAAGTCATATATATACTGCTGACCTCACCATAATAGCACAACACTATTCACTGTATAAAGTGATTGTAATACTGACATTATAATATCATATTCTATACTAAGGAGACGTGTATAAGTTGGAAATAGATACGTAAGTGTACACAGCACTATTCACGGATCCATGACTATGTAGGGTGTTAAGGCTGTACACAGCACGATAACTATACATCCATGAGTGGAAACAGGTTATGCTGATGCATAGAGAAAGAGTTCTATATTTGTTATGGTCATATATGTGCAGACACAAACACTCAAGTATAATGAACACGCCCACACATGACATTGACAGTGAGTCATGAACCTATATAAGATGGGAGTTACCAAGATGGAGGTTGGTTGGATCAGGGCTGTACAGAAGGTATGAGCCCTATGTCACAAGAAGGATCCAGAGCCTTCAAGGAGAAGGTTGTGATGTAAGCGTGAGGAATCCATGATGGAAGCGTGAAGGAAGGAATGTCTCCCAGGATGCTTGAGTGAAGCAACAGCTGCCTGAAGCTCGTGACGATTTGTAAGACAAACCCTTCACTTCAAAGGATATATGAACTATGGACACTAGACACTAAAGACTGTAAGCTCTGATATTCTTTTATATTCATTTCTGTAACTTCCACTACTTTTAAAGAAGAAGCAATAAATCTCCATTTTATAAAGAAACCTCTCTGATGTCATCCTGCTGCGGCGAGCCATATACTACAGGTGCTAACGCCATTTTCTACACACCCATAAATGTCATCACTAGAAGCCGCCTCTTGTGTGTGCTGGATGATAGGATTAGATACATAGCTTTGCAGACAGTATCACACACGATAACATTAGCTATTCATTTCCCTCATCTCTAATGGTAATAGACACTTAATTATCAGGTTACTATGAATCCCACAGACCACATGTATATACAGTATATATACTATCGATAACAGGTCAAAGTCCTAATAAAGGTAAAATAGAACTAAGGCCTCTTGTAGATATAATAGTGAAGTAATACTGGCATCATACTGATGATATTACAGACATATTCCTATAATGTTGTTGTCAGGGACGGGGAGTTAGGGACAAAGCACGACAGTGAGCCCTGATGCTGAACCCACCAACTGTCCATACCTACTTGCATCAGACTTGTCAGAACATTAATACCACAGAAATATAACATAAAATTAGTAATTTACCTCAGTTCCTGCAGGTTATGTAAAACTGGTACAAGTCTCTCTAATCCTTCAGGGCCTATAAAACATACAGATAGATCGACTTTTTCTATATTTGTGCAGGTTTCCATGATGAATGATAACACTGTGCAGTCTAGAGCCGACATGTGAACATAAGAAAGGTCTAATCTTCTGTATGATTGTAATGATTCCCACACTAGAGGCTTATTCCGGGATTCATACAGATAGTAGAATGTTTTAAGAAGTTGCTTTTTGTCTACACTTCTACCCAACCTCCGTTCTTCTAGAATGAAGTTCTTTAGCCAGGAGATGACATCTCTGGAGGCCTGAGCTGCTTGTGTGTCCAGGTATCCAGTTAGTATTGATCTGGTGGACGCGTCTGATAGACCACACAGGAAACTAATGAATATTTCCCCACGTCCATCACGATAGGATTGGGCTCTATTTAGTGATTCCTGTAACTTCTCAGGAGAATAATCAGTATAATGCACCAAGGCAGAGAAGAACTCCTGAACAGTGAGATGTAAGAAGGAATAGGTCACAGGTTCCTCCGATTCCATCAGAAAACTTGATAAGAGCTTTGACTTATTGTCCACATGGAAAGAACCCAGATCTCGATGATCAAAAATAATCAGGTGATTCATGACCCCATATTCTGCCATCCATCCGATGGACTGCAGGACCTTCTGAGCGTCACTTTTCTCCAGGCTGTGATTGGTCAGGATGTTGGCGACAAATATGGCAAAGAGCTGGGTGACTGTTTTGGGTAATAATGATGGCAGCTGATCACTACTTGTTGTCTGGAAGCTCCTGGATAACACTGTACAGATGATCCAGCAGTAGGACGGGAGGTAACAGAACGTGTACAATGTGTCATTCTGCTTCACATAAGTAAAAGCCTTTTCTGCCAGTTCAGGGTCTGAGAAGAAATTCTCAAAGTACGTCTGTTGTTCTTCTGATAAAAACCCAGTGATCTCTACTATTCGCTGGAAAACCTTACAATCAATTAATGCCAGTCTGGTGGGGCGACTGGTCATTAGAACAGAACAACCATTAAGAAGAGACTTTCTCACCAAACTAACCACAATCTGACCACAATGTCCGCGCTCTCTAGGATTAGAGAACAAGTGACCAGATGTGAAATCCATTGTATGATTGCTTTCATCTAATCCATCAAATATGAAGAGAAGTTTCTCTGGGTCTCGTAAGATGTTCTCAATCTGCGGCTCCAGATACGGGTATTGTTGGAGGATCATGGTCTCCAGACTAACCTCATCCAGTCTGTTCAGCTCCCGAAATTTGAAGAAAAAGACAAAAGAGAATCTTTGATAGAGATCGCCCCTCACCCAGTCATAGACAAACTTCTGCATCAGCGTGGTCTTCCCTACACCCGGCACTCCGCTCACCATTACTATATGTGGCACAAGTCTGGATCGGTGACACCAGCGGAACATCTTGTTAGGGGAAATGCGCTGTAATTTATTTTGGAATTTCCTAAAATGTTCCTTATGTTTTACCCCAGTCTCTATAAGCTCATTCCCAGAGCGTTCCCTAAAGTGATGAGTGGAGACAATAATGAGGTTCACATAACGTGTCCACAATGGGAAAATTTCCTCTTCCTGGTTACATCTTGGAGGGATGTTCTCTATAAGCTTCTCAGTTTTTTCATATAAATGTTTTCTGTGATGGTTCTGGACATCTGTAGAGAATAGAAAGATAAAGGTCAAGAAGCGTTAACTAGAGATGAGCTACACCATCTTAGGTCTGCTACACCATCATCATCTCAGCTCTGCTACACGATCATCATAGCCATCATCGTCTCAGCTCTGCTACACCATTATCAGGCATAAGCATTGCATGGTGGGAAATGTAGTTTCCTATGTTGGATATAGACCGGCTTTTAGAAAAACTTGTAACTCAGGAACGGCAGCAGCTAGAAAGATGGGAGACGGCTCAAAATACTCAGGGCGGCTTGGTGAGTAAGGCCAGCTAGGAGCATTGGGAGCATTATTTTTTTTTAGGTCTTGGGGCAAATACCCCTTTAACCCCTTAACGACACAGGGCGTATATTTACGCCCTGTGGTCGCTCTGGGACTTCAGAGGGGCGGCGACCCAGCTCTGAACCGCCGCAGTCCCGGGTGCCGGGCCCGCTAATCAAGCAATCAGATGCCGTTTTCAAAGTTGACAGCTGCATCTGATTGCTTGCTGTCCCTCATACCTGGTGGTCTAGTGGGGTGGATCGGGACATTGTGGTTTTTTTATGAACAAATTCAGCCTGTCATTGCAAAGTATAATTAGTGGCGCAAAAAAATAAGGGCTCATGTGGGTCTCTAGGTGAAAAAAAGCGCTATGGCCTTTTAAGCACAAGGAGGAAAAAAACAGAAGTGCAAAAATCGAAATTTGCTCTGTCTTTAAGGGGTTAAAGGTTTCAATCATGTCCCCCCTTTACCCTCTTTAATCTAGACTATACAGATTCAACTATACAATTATACTCTGGAGGTCACATGAGTAAGCCAGCCAATGAATGTAGACACTGTTCTCGCCCAGCTAGCGTGCTCCCTAGGCCTCTCACACACACCCTGTATAGTTATTGGTCCAAAAAATACATTTTTAACTTTTACAGCAATAGGTGATACGTGAAAAACAAAAAAAATAGAGAGAGATAGATATAACAGAGATATAGAGGATATGGGTAGTATACAGCCATATACCTGTTTACTAGTTGTATACCGTATTTAGCCATATAGCCTTCAACTGTGGCCTGTCGGCATAAAGAAAACTTGAGATATAGTGTATACAGCTGTATACGACTAATATACAGCCATATACAGTATACAGCTAGAATATAAAGTATATAAAAAGTATATTAAAAAAAAATTGAGTTATAGTGCACTCCACTCTACAGGCACCAGGGGAACACTCTTTAAGGTGTAGGATTCTTTCATAGCATCCCCTCGGGACACACGGTGGGAACTGTAGCTCTAGGCCTAGAAGGTGCTGGCATGCCCTGCCGCCAGTGTTCTCTCTGAGAGGATATTCAGCGCAGCCGGGGGCATTATCATGGATAAGTTCAGCCGCCTGTCAACTGACCGTGCTGACAGGCTGACGTTTATCAACAACAGCCACTGGATTAACCCAGACTTTGTATCTATAAGGGTGGAAAGCAGCAACACATGAAGTGCCATGTGTGTTCTCAAGCTCTGATAGACAGTTTCAATGCACCCCTATCAACCCAACAAAGTGTATGAAGTGCATCGTTCAGCTCATCAAATTCAATTTATGGAAGGCTCAACCTAGGGTTCTAATTTAAAAAAAAAATTAATTATGCTGAAACATCATTGGTTGAGACTGGTCAGAGAAGATGGAGCAGAAGAAGTCAGTGACTGCACCCTGTGAGCTGCAGATAACACAATAACTTATGTCTTTTTAAGTTAGTAGACTAAACAGGGCCGGGACCTAACACCCCTCTCACTACTTTTTGCAGTTGGGGTACCATTCCTAGCATCATGTGACTCATCGCTTCTCCACAAATCACTCAATGTCCTGACTAATGTGGATACAGTACCCACATTAAATTTTTTTTTCCTTCCCTGGAAATTTCTGCAATTAATCTGCCCCATGTGAATTCCCCCTTAACCTGGCCCTGTCACATACCATATGACTTTTTAGGGGCCTTTTTTTTATCACAGATTTTATTGAAGTTTTGTAGGTAATGTTACTTTGCGTGTTAGGAAGTGTAAAGCGTGTAACAATTTTTAGCTTGGTTTTGGTCGCTGTTAAAAGTTCTCGACTGCTTGAGTTCATTGTTTTTCATCTTGCTAACTTTTTCTGTTTATGTCTTTTTCACGTCATTCGTGCTTGGATTTCATAAGACCACATTAGTGCCACCGCATATCAGTAGTGGTCACTCAGGTTACTATTTTAAGAGCCCCTACTCAACTTGGAAGGGCACAGTGCACAAACCGCTCTCAACGTGTTGTTTGCACACACATTAAAATATCTCCAGACCAAGGAAGAATGAGCCCTCAATGGGGGAGCTTTGCGGGGGCCGACTACGGGGAAGAGCTGTGGCCCTGCTGGTTCTAGCCTACCTTTTCCGTATAGACTGTCCCCTGCCTCTGGCCACCCCACTGCCTCTTCCTGCATTTTCCGTATGGACTGTCCCCTGCCTCTGGCCACCCCACTGCCTCTTCCTGCATTTTGCGGTGCTACGAATGCCTAAACATCCCCACAGCTTTAATCGCTAGACATGACACCGGGACAGGTTGGGTCACTCACTTCATCGGAAGCCAATTTTAAAGATGACTTGTCTGACCACATCACACACATTATGACAGTTATGAAAGAGTGCCCCCCAAAAGGGATACTGAAGAGGACGCTCTGTTGTCCTTTGGGCAGTTCAGTTGAGCTGCTCTGTTGAGCTATGTTGGCTCCTACAAGTTTGTGTGTCCCCAGTTTGTTACATCCCCTGTTTAAGATCCTGCACCTGGCCTAGCCGTGATCCCCTTTCCTAATCCCCCCTTTCTTGTGAGTAAAGTGCCTCACTGTTGCTATTTTTGCTGCAAAAGGACTGATGCATCACAGCACTATTCAGAGTGCATATGGACAGATGCATCCAGTGCCTGAAAGAGATTTATGGTGGATGATTTTATAATTGCCCAGAACCTCAAAGTGCAAAATTTTATATGTATATATGCTCTTAAAAGTCTTTTTTTTTGTTGCTAAAACCGTGTTATGATAACCTATGCTGTGCCTTTTCTAACGTCCAGCCTTTTCCTCAAGGCGTTATGCCATGGACTGCTTTTCTCAAGTGGGGGAGTATGTGGTGTCCCACTGCGGGTGTTGCTATTCCTTACACCCCTCGTAAAAGTCTGTACGTGTTTGTGGTTTTGTTGTAACTGAAGTATTGCCAAAGATGACCACTAGATGTCGCTGTATGGTATAACCAAGGTCCAGAAGTTGCACAGCTGAAGTATCTCAAGGGTTATTTGTGTGTGTATGTACCAGATTCTGTTGTCCAGTAGGATCACTCCTTTCTTCTATCCTATTCTCTCTTTCTTTCCTCCTTCTCTATTGCACCCTTTCCACCCAACCACAGCGCATCTTACATGCTGGTTAGGAAATTAGTCCCTTGGGTGGAGGAGGATTTCTAGCCAAGATTTGGTAGAGGAAAGACGAAGCTTAGATAGCTATCCACCGTGGTTCTACCTGGGCCCTGGCCCTCTGAAAGGTCCCCTCTACAAGTTTGTTCTTAGTTAGCACTCCGCAGGGGTAGGATGCAGAACAGTCAGCTCTGACAACTTTCCTTCTTGAAGCACCACACACGCTGTGTGATGCACTGTTAAGCCCTTCAGGAGAGGACTAGCCAGCAGATAACCTCAACCCTCACTGAGGACTAGGAGACACTACAGTGCAGGACAGTATGCGCAAAAGAGCCAAAGAGCTAGGAACTGATCCGGGTGGAGCAAAGTTATGTAAAGTCGATGAACTCCATCTCGCAATGCGGGTGTCAGGACAGGGAGGTACAAACACGACAAGACAGTGGGCCCTAGGTCTGAACCCACCCACTGTCCCTACCTGCTTGCCTCAGTCGCCCCTAGGCGGCCGTGGACAACCACGTTGACGTTCCCTGCGCTAAATATGTGCACACGGAACAAGACGGACAAACAACACAAAAGAATAGTCAAACAAGCCGGGTCAAAAATCCAAACAGGCAACGTAGTACAAAATCAGCAAGCAAACGGATAGTCAAATAGTCAGGCAGAAGGTGAGGTAACAAGTCGAGCAAAACAGAGGGATTAGGAGTGGGGATCGCAGGAGTAGACAAGGGAAGCTGGGATCAGGGTATTAAGCTAATAGCCAGCGCTGGGACTCTGTCTTAGCTTCCTTTTATATAGCAAGCGGAGAAGGAAGGAGAAACTGCCCTCACCCGTTTAAAACTTCTTCATCTTTATTGGTATATCGTGGTAAAACTCGGACAAGGTGCAGATACAGCGGCGGCAGACGCCATGGAGATAGGTTACAGGCTGTTTCACGCCCTTACGGCACTTCTACGGACCAGCCCTTTCTCCTTCCTTCTCCGTTTGCTATATATTCATGTGTCTTTACATTTGGAACTAGCACCACCCGATATCATCGGCTGTTTAAAGGACTGTGAGCAATAGGTTTTGCTGGGAGCAGTAGTGCCACCATTACCTGGTTGTGGATTTAGCTTCCTTTTATACTGAACCAGAGCCCAGTCCGAATCCCCATTGGACCGGCGCTCAGATATCCAGGTTCCAGATAGGCAGAGATTCCTGTCAGTCTAAAGACCTACTCAGCTGGAAAAATCAAGTCTCCTAGTAAATCAGATTAACTCCCGCATTGCCAGATAGCTGAGAAGCAAGCGGGTGTGACACACAGAAGCAAAAACAGGTTCAGTTCACACCAGGTTACAGCACAATCCTGACAGTACCCCCCCCCCCCCCCCCCCCCTCTTACAAAGGGGCCTCAGGACCCTTATCCAATGGACCAGGCTTGGAAGGATTTAGTACATGGTATCGCCGAACCAAGCGAGGAGCATGCATGTCTTTGACAGAAACCCACGTTCGTTCTTCTGGCCCAAAGTCCTTCCAGTGGACTAGATATTGCAATAAACCTTGTACCCAACGAGAATTCAGAATCTTCTCCACCTCATACTCCAACTCACCCTGGATGATCAGTGGAGCAGGGGCAGATGACGGAGACACGGGAGGAACATACTTTTTTAGGAGAGCCTTATGAAACACATTGTGAATTCGAAGTGATGCAGGCAGTTTTAATCTAAAAGTCACAGGATTAATAACTTCCACAATGGTATACGAACAGATATATTTGGGTGCTAGTTTGGCAGACTGTACTCTTAACCTTAAATTCCTGGTAGAGAGCCAGACCTTTTCCCCCAGTACGTATTGATGGCCAGGAATGCGTCTTTTATAAGCATGTTTTTGATATAACTCTTGGGCTTTAACCTTGATGAGCTTGGGCCCAAACTGTGCACAGTTTCGAGAACAAGGCTTCAGCCGAAGGGTTAACTGAATCTGCGGAGTGAGTAGAAGTGTACCTAGGGTTAAAACTGTAATTGCAAAAGAACGGCGACATTTTAATTGAACGTTGTTCCTGATTGTTTAAGGCAAACTCTGCCAAAGAGATAAAGTCCCTCCATTTGTCTTGGGCATCAGCCACAAAACATCTCAGAAATTGCTCTAGAGACTGGTTGATTGTCTTGGTCTGCCCATTCATCTGCGGGTGGAAGGCAGACGAGGAGGACAAGGAGATTCCCAATCGCCCACAGAACTCTCTCCAAAATTTCGCTACAAACTGAACGCCCCGGTCAGACGCAATATTTTCAGGGATACCATGAAGGCGCAAAATGTGATTAACAAACAATGTAGCTAAGGTGCGAGCATTAGGCAGTTTACACAGAGGGATGAGATGGCACATCTTAGAAAATCTATCCACAACAACCCAAATTACAGTTTTTCCCTTAGACAGCGGCAGGTCAGTGATAAAATCCATTGAAATGTGTGTCCAAGGTCTCGTAGGCACCGGCAGAGGACGTAAGAGACCCTCAGGTGGCCAACGGGGAACCTTAGACCGAGCACATGTCTCACAAGCGTCAACAAAAGACTTTATGTCTCGGGCCCAGGAAGGCCACCAGTAATGACGCGCGAGTAAATACTTAGTTCCTGCCACCCCCGGGTGACCAGCCAACACCGAACCATGAATCTCCTCCAAGACCCGGAGACGAAGATTCGGGGGTACAAACAATACAGTTTCTGGAGTATTCTGGGGTGCAAGGGACTGAGACTCTGCGATCAGAGTCACCAGGTCAGGTTGTAAGACGGCCACTACTACACCAGGGTTCAGAATAGTATCGAGCTGGTCCCTAGGAGTGCTCTCGAGGTCAAAGCTGCGAGAAAAGGCATTAGCTTTGACATTTTTAGAGCCAGGCCAATAGGTGATCTCGAAGTTGAAGCGAGTAAAAAACAGGGCCCATCTGGCCTGCCTTGGTGTGAGACGTTTAGCTTTATCTAAGTATACTAGATTTTTGTGATTGGTAAGCACAACCACCTTATGTTTTGCCCCCTCTAGGAAGTGTCTCCATTCGTTATATGCCATTTTTATAGCTAGTAACTCTCTGTTCCCAATATCGTAGTTACACTCTGCTTTAGAGAACTTCCTAGAGAAGAAAGCAATGGGCCGGAGGTTGGTAAGAGTAGCTGACCCTTGAGACAGGACCGCTCCTACCCCCACCTCAGATGAGTCCACCTCCACAATAAAAGGACGCTCAAAGTTCGTTTTGCCAGTACTGGAGCCTCTGAGAAACATTTTCTTAGTTTGTGTAATGCCATGATAGCATCTGGGGTCCAGTTTACCAGATCCGCTCCTGTCCTGGTTAAATCAGTGAGGGGTTTGGCGAACCCCAAAAACCTCTGCAGAGCCTTCAGGTTCTTGGGTCGCTCGCAGTTTTCGATGGCTATGACCTTAAGGGGGTCCATACCAAACGAGTTTGAAGTTATTTTGTACCCCAGAAATAAGACTTTCTGTATACCAAACTGGCATTTCGACAGCTTCGCACAAAGGTTATTAGCTCTCAGAAGCTCCATGACTGTACGGACATGCAGGATGAGTGAGGACCAATTGGGAGAAAAAATTAAATTATCATCAAGATACACAACTAAAAAACGACCCAGATACTCTTGGAATACTTCATTTATGAAGTGCTGGAAGACTGCTGGGGCATTGCATAAGCCGAAAGGCATAACAAGGTATTCGAAATGCCCTTCAGGGGTATTGAAAGCAGTCTTCCATTCATCACCCTCCTTGATCCTTATCAAGTTGTATGCTCTCCGCAAGTCAATCTTGGAGAATCATTTAGCACCCACTATTTGGTTGAAGAAGTCAGGAATTAGGGGTAGCGGGTGTTGGTTCTTAACAGTGATCTTGTTCAACTCCCGGTAGTCTAAACAGGGCAGAAGCCCACCGTCCTTTTTACCCACAAAAAAGAATCCTGCCCCCAGAGGAGAGGAGGATGGGCGAATGTGGCCCTTACGGAGACTATCCTTAATATACTCCCGCATGGCCTCCCTCTCAGGACAAGACAGATTGAAAATACCACCCTTGGGATATTTGGCATCGGGAATTAAATCAATCGAACAGTCATATGGTCTGTGAGGAGGCAATCCGTCCACTGCACTTTCATCAAACACATCCACATAATCAGACACGAACTCAGGAATTTCTCCCTCCCCAGGAAAACATTCTGCAAGAGACACAGCAACGCAATGGGAGGCACACTTAGGCCCCCATCGAACAAGTTCCCTGCTGGAACAATCGAACACAGGATTATGTGCTTCCAGCCAGGGTAAACCTAAAATCACATCAGAAGACAAATTTTGCATGAGAAGAAAATCCAGTGTTTCAACATGAACAGACCCCACCTTAACTTCAAGGCAGGGGGTAACATACTGTACATTCCCTTGAGCAAACGGGGCAGAGTCTGCTCCAGTGACCTTTACTGGACACTTGAGCAGCAGGGGACATACCTCTAAACCTGACCAGAAAATGGGGTTAATAAAATTTGCAGAAGTCCCAGAATCGACCTGGGCATACCCAGAAATACATCTTCCCCCCAACATCAGAGAAATAGGCAATAGGAGCTTGTTCTTTTTGGTTACCTGTGCGCCTGAGTGACCCCCTCGATAGTCACTCAGGCACCTGGAGTTTTCTGGTGGTGGCACCGGCCTGGAAGGACATCCTCTTACATGATGTCCAGCCTTGCCACAGTATAGGCAGAGGTTGCTCAGAAGACGGTGAGCTCGTCTGGTCTTGGCGTCTGCTTGCATGGTTTCCCCCAGAGTGGGTATCACAGGTGGGGAAGGTTTAGGGAAGGAGGTTCTGGTATGGTCTAAAGTACCCCTTTTCCGCTGTCGGTCCCTCAAACGTTGGTCTACCCTAATGGCCAGGGTCATGCTCTCCTTAAGGGTGCCAGGCGTCGGGTAGGCCACTAACATGTCTTTAAGTCAGTCGCTCAACCCGGCCCGGAATTGGAACCGGAGGGCAGAGTGCACTGTCCGGGTCATCATAAAGCAGTCCCAATGCAGAGAAGAACCGGTCGACTCTCTGCAAGTCAGGGGAGTTAGGTGACAAAGAAAAAGCCCACTCCTGAGGGGGTCCCAGGAGAAGGGACATAACAATACCTACCCACTCCCTGAGCCTCGTTACCTGAGGAGCGAAGACGAAGTATAAAAAATAGTTTACAACCTTCCCGGAAGGCTTCTCCTGTCCCCCTGGAATTTCTCCGGGAGCTGGACGGGAGGCTCAGGAGGTACCAGGGAGGTCATGGGGAGGCTCTTGTACCTGGACCCGTTCAGCAAGCTCCTGGCCCGAAGTATTGAGCTGCTGCATACGGTCCACTATCGTTGTCAGGGCGTCGATGACCCCAAGGCAGTTTGGGCTGGCTATTCAGTCAGGACAGGGAGGTACAGACACGACAAGACACTGGGCCCTAGGTCTGAACCCACCCACTGTCCCTACCTGCTTTCCTCAGTCGGCCCTAGGCGGACGTGGACAACCACGTTGACGTTCCCTGCGCTAAATATATGCACACGGAACAAGACGGACAAACAACACAAAAGAATAGTCAAACAAGCTGGGTCAAAAATCCAAACAGGCAACACAGTACAAAATCAGCAAGCAAACGGATAGTCAAATAGTCAGGCAGGAGGTCAGGTAACAAGTCGAGCAAAACAGAGGGATTAGGAGTGGGGATCGCAGGAGTAGACAAGGGAAGCTGGGATCAGGGTATTAAGCTAATAGCCAGCGCTGGGACTCTGTCTTAGCTTCCTTTAATACTGAACCAGAGCCCAGTTCGAATCCCCATTGGACCGGCGCTCAGATATCCAGGTTCCAGATAGGCAGAGATTCCTGTCAGTCTAAAGACCTACTCAGCTGGAAAAATCAAGTCTCCTAGGAAATCAGATTAACTCCCGCATTGCCAGATAGCTGAGAAGCAAGCGGGTGTGGCACACAGAAGCAAAAACAGCTTCAGTTTACACCAGGGTACAGCACAATCCTGACAGCAGGTGTACTTAGGAAATCCTAACCATTCTGCTCAACCCAGGTAACAGGGTCTGGGGCCTGTGTCACCCATCAGTACGGCTCAGCCAAAGCTAGTAGGCATAAGGTGGTGTGAAGACTATAGGAAAGGTCAAAACACAGGCACAGGTTGTTTTCTCTTCTTCTTTTTCTACAAGTATTCTTCTATGCACTCCAATCTCCTGGCAGAGCACATTACTAATTGGGTTGAGACTCTCACGGCCCCCCCTTCTCTCTACTATGCTACCTCAGTACAACTCTACCAACACTGCTACATCCTACTCAGCACTTATCTCACATATCTGGTGCTTCTATGTACATGTATTTATTAGAACTGTATCAAGTGTATTTCAAGATTTGTTGTATTACCTGCTGCACATTTACAAGTAGTAAACCCAGTCAATGTTACCAACTGAGTCTGTCATTACTCGCTACCACCTACACAGTATTTACACCGCAACCTTGGGACATTTCCCCTTTCTGTGGGTGGCGGGTCCTACCATTATTCGAGAGGGTTACTACACCACTCTGGACACCTGTGAAATAATCCCAAGGGACCCTGCAGCAACCCGACAGGACACCGACCACAGGGGGGAAGGGTGCAATCGGTCTTATACTCAAAAAGCAGGCGTGCAATCACACCTGTGTGTCCACCAGGCACTGGCGTCACGTGACAAAACCCTAAGGTCCGGCTGTACCTCGGCCATCCACCACAGGAGTGGCGTCACACTTCCACCTAGCCAGTGACCGGCCGTCCCACCGCTACAACATCATCCGGGGGCTCACCACATGTACACATAGCCTTAACACGGATTGACTGATCAGTCCTGGGTAGAAAACGTTTAAGAAGCCCTGGTCTAGCAGGAGATGTCCAGCATCCGCATTCTGGAGTATTTGGCTCAGTATTTTTCATCAGTATTTTTAGCCAAATCCAGGAGTGGGTCCAAAATACAAAAATGTACAAATCTTCCCATTATATTATTTTCTCTGTAGGTTTCACTTCTGATTGCGGCTGCAAATACTATGGAAAATTCTGAGACAAATACCACTATGTGACACCAGCATACAGTAAGTCATATCAGTAATGTAACACAGCGGGTCCACACACATTGGGGCATTACGCTGTGAGTATTCATATTATAAGGTTATATAATGGACACTTTTACCTATCAGCGCTGCGGGAAGTTGGTGTCCGTCTTCATCCAGTATGATTTGTTCCACCAGATCGTCACCTAATAAGTAATGACAAGTTGTGAGGGATTCTCTGGGGTATGGACGTCATCAGTGCTGGGTGGACAGATATAATATAAATATGAGATATACAGTGACTGGGACAAGAACTAATAGGCTTAAAAACACAGCTGGAATAAGTGTCTATAACTTACCTTTCCGGTAATTTGCATCTACAGTCCCCTCTACTATGACTGATTGATGCCGTACAATAGCAGAGCATTGACCAGAATAAGCTATTTAATGAAGGTTAATACAGATTAGCAACTTTTTAAAAGTTCGGCTTGGCTGGTTCATGGAAACCTGGTGTAAAATTTGGGTTCGTTTTAACAAAACCTTGAACGAACCGCAAATAAAACAGCTAAACTCTGACATCTACACTAGTGGGACCATTGGCACAGTTTTATAACGAAAAATGTGTACAAATGCGCATTCTTTCACTGTAAAAAATTATCTTTAATGTCACAATGATTTATATAGGTGAAGTGGCTGTTTTGAGTGTTTCTGCATGCAATTTTGCGGCATAACCCCCCCCACTCCCCAACAAAAACGCATCAAAACCAGCATCAGAAAAGCCTGCTAAACACCATTAGAAAGCTGCATCTTGTGTTTTTGCCCCTTGTGGAAAGTGAAACCAGAGCAGAGAAAAGCATGGTGACAGGTTGGCAGCGAGGTGCAAGTGCTCGTCTGTGGAGTACAGCTGTGCAGTAGTCCTTTTGGGGTGACCTGAGGTAGAGGAAGATATGCCACCATGGCCATTTCCACCACTGCCCAGCTACATGGAGGCTATAGAGTCTGACAGGGATGAACAGCCACTTCCATGCAGTCAACCACCATCATACTGGGAGACTGTATTGGGCACAGAACCTCAAATAAGTTACTGGAGTCCAACAGTCCCAGAGAGGCCCCCTACCATCCCTGAGCATGCAGCAGTCCCAGAGAGGCCCCCTACCATCCCTGAGCATGCAGCAGTCCCAGAGAGGCCCCCTACCATCCCTGAGCATGCAGTTATATTATGTGTGTGTAGATAGATAGAAACAGACACACACAGTGGGGAAAATAAGTGTTTGATACTATTGCTGATTTTTCATTTTCCCCACCTACTGAATGGAGAGATGTGTAATATTTATTGTAGGTAACTTCACGTATGAGAGGCATTTTATTGCATGAGCTAAGTATTTGATCTCTGACCAACCAGCAAGATTTCTGGCTCTCACAGACCTTTTCACCTCCTACTCGGCCCTCATTAGCTGTATTACCTGCCCCTGTTTCATTTTATTACCTGTGTAATAAACACCTGTCCACACACTCATCACACTCCAACCTCTCCACCATGACCAAGACCAAAGAGCTGTCTAAGGAACTAGTGACAAAATTGTAAACCTGCACAAGGCTGGGATGGGCTGGGCTTCAAGCAGTAGCGTAATTTGGTGGGGGCAGAGGGGGCAGTTGTTCCGGGGCCCACTGAAAATTTCAACTAATCTACTATGTGAGGGTATAAATGTTGCCCTTTTTGTTATATGAGGGCATAGGGGGAGAATGCATAAAATATGAGGGCTAAGACTAGGTCTAAATACTAAATTGGGGCATAAAGTGGGAAACAGTGAGGAGCAATACACAAAGATGGTGCTTTAGCAAGGAGACTAAAGTATTGAGTATCTTCAGGTGAAGTCTTCACGATAGCCGAGCCAGACAGAGGAAAAAGAAAAGTAAATAACTTGCCAAAAATTTCCATGACATGCAGAGAAGACGCCCCCTTAGAGTCACTGGATGTAAGTGTACTATAATCACTTATAGATTATGTATACAGCTGGCTCTACCTGTATATGGTCACTGATTAGGACTTTATATATTGGATTTTATTCAGTCACAGTATAGTGGTATTATCCAGTCACTGTATGGTGAGGGTAGTGGTCATAGTATGGCGATATTATTTGTCCTATATATGTGGTACTAGAAAATGAACCCGGCGCTGCCCGGGTATAAAGTGTTAGTGAGTTAATTAGATTTAAAAGGATATAAATCACAAATGATCTGTATAGCTCACCTAAAATGGGCCCAAGCTGCGCTGCGCCACACAACTGGGGACCATCATGTCTTGCTCCATTTGCCTATGATGTCATCTCTGTATACCCAGGTAGGATTTTCTCATAAGCTGGTCAGGGTCTGCACAGGTACACTTTAGTGAGCATTGACTGATGGATTAGTGCATGGACCCTAGTTCTGTGGTATAGTCTCATTATTCCTGAAGATATCTATAGCATCCTTTTCTTTACAGTACGATCTGCATCCGGCACCCACCGGGGACTTGATTGCATGTGGGGACTATCTCTGGCTACATATGTTCTTTTGACTTCTAGTTGAGGTTGACTTGCGCCAGAGAGGCTGTGATTTTGCATATGTTTTTTTGTGTGTATATTTCTTCAGCATTATTGTTAGTGTTAATTAGATTTGTTCCAAGAGTGCTCAGGAGGCCAATCTATACCCTTTTTTTATTTGTTTAAGGGGAAATCGCCAGGGGCCCTATATACCCGACAGTTCTGCACTGTTTTTGTAAATTGTAGCTTATGCACATTACAAATAAACTAAAAACGTTAAACATCCTAAATACCTAATAGCCAAACTAAGATGTCATATGATCAAACTGTATACCGAGCCTGGTTATATACAACATTGGCAGGTTAATATACAGAGCCTGGTTATATACAGTACAACATTGTCAGTGTAATATACAGCCTGGTTATATGCAACATTGGCAGTGTTATACATTTTAAAGCCTGGTTATGTAAAACATTATTAGTGTTATGCTGAGCCTGGTTATATACAACATTGGCAGTGTTATATACAGAGCCTGGTTATCTACAACATTGGCAGTGTTATATACAAAGCCTAGTTATATACAACATTGGCAGCGTTATAAACAGTCTGGTTATATACAACATTGGCAGTGTTATACTGAGCCTTGTTATATACGACATTGGCAGTGTTATACTGAGCCTGGTTATATACAACATTGGCAGTGTTACATACAGCCTGGTTATATACAACATTGGCAGTGTTACATACAGCCTGGTTATATACAACATTGGCAGTGTTACATACAGCCTGGTTATATACAACATTGGCAGTGTTATAGAGTTGGTGAAGGTACTGTATACCTGTACTGTATAGTTGGTGGGGGTCCTGTATACCTGTAATTTATAGTTTGAGGGTCTTGGATACCTGTAGTTTATAGTTCAGGGGTCCTGTATACCTGTAGTGTAAAGTTTTGGGGTCCTGTATACCTGTACTGTATAGTTGCTGGAGGTCTTGTATACCTGTAGTATATAGTTCAGGTGTCCTGCATACCTGTAGTGTATAGTTTGAAGGTTCTGTATACCTGTAGTATATAGTTGGTGGAGTTGTTGTATACTTGTAGTGTAGAGTTGGGGGCCCTGTATACCTGCACTGTATAGTTTGGGGGGTCCTGTATACCTGTAATGTATAGTTGGTGGAGGTGCTGTATACCTGTAGTGTATAGTTGGTGGAGATGCTGTATACCTGTAGTATATAGTTAGTGGATGTCCTGTATACCTGTATTGTATAGTTGGTGAAAGTCTTGTATACCTGTAGTATATAGTTTTGGGGTCCTGTATACCTGTAGTGTACAGTTTGGGGTCCTGTATACCTGTAGTATATAGTTGGTGGAGGTCTTGTATACCTGTAGTATATAGTTGGTGGATGTCTTGTATACCTGTAGTATATAGTTTGGGTGTCCTGTATACCTGTAGTGTATAGTTTGAAGGTCCTGTATATCTGTAGTATATAGTTGGTGGAGGTCCTGTATACCTGTTGTGTATACCTGTAGTATAGAGTTGGTGGAGGTCCAGTATACCTGTAGTGTAGAATTTTGGGGTCCTCTATACCTGTAGTGTACAATGTGGGGTCCTGTATACCTGTAGTATATAGTTGGTGGAGGTCCTGTATACTTGTAGTGTATAATTTGGGGTTCCTGTATACCTGTAGTGTCTTGTATACCTGTACTGTATAGTTTGTGTTGGGGATCTAACAGTTATTTCTGTGGATGTTGTGAGGCAACTGGCCCTAGCAACCAATCGGATTCCAGTTTCCTTTGAAAATGAAAGTAGTAATCCTATTGGTTGCTAAGGCTTCAAACTGCCAATACTGCTGGGGAGCTGCATCGCTAATTATATCACCTGTGTGTGCAATGTGGAGATTCTCCCATTTATTTTTATGGGGCGCTCTTCCTCCTCCCCCTCCTGTACATCTGGAAAGAACGCGACCTTCGGTCTAACCTTCCCAGGTACTCAATGTATCTGTGGGCCAAATTTGGGGTCAATCGTTTCAGGTGTTTGTAAGTCTATAGAGGACAGACAGACAGACTTTCATTTTTATGATATAGATTATTAGTATATATTTTGTTTATATAGTGGAATTCCCTCCATCCCAGCTGTTGCAAAACTACATTTACCATCATGGCTGGACTGCTAAAGCTTTGTCTGTCCAGGCTTGATGGAAATTGTAGTTTTGAAACAGCTGGAACTGGGAGTTTAACACCCCTGTTATAGTGGTAGTAGTCATTGTGAGAGACTGGACCTGGATACGTTAAGTATGGCTTTTATATAGCTGCCTTCAGGAGATTGGACCTGGATATGGTAAGCATAGCTGTTATATAGCAGTCTTCAGGAGACTGGACCTGGATACAGTAAGTATAGCTGTTATATAGCTGCCCTCAGGAGACTGGACCTGGATACGGTAAGTATAGCTGTTATATAGCAGGTTTCAGGAGACTGGACTTGGATACAGTAAGTATAGCTGTTATATAGCAGCCTTCAGGAGACTGGACCTGGATACAGTAAGTGTAGCTGTTATATAGCAGGCTTCAGGAGACTGGACCTGGATACAGTAAGTATAGTTGTTTTATAGCTGCCTTCAGGAGACTGGACCTGGATACAGAAAGTACAGTTGTTATACAGCTGCCTTCAGGAGACTGGACCTGGATACAGTAAGTATAGCTGTTATATAGCTGCCTTCAGGAGACTGGACCTGGATACAGTAAGTATAGATGTTATATAGCAGGCTTCAGGAGACTGGACCTGGATACAGTAAGTGTAGCTGTTATATAGCAGGCTTCAGGAGACTGGACCTGGATACAGTAAGTATAGTTGTTTTATAGCTGCCTTCAGGAGACTGGACCTGGATACAGTAAGTATAGTTGTTTTATAGCAGCCTTTAGGAGATTGTACTGGGTTTTGGAAACTAGATGAAAACTAAAAAAAATAATAAATTGCAGCTCTCTCTAGTGTATGAGGTAGTGAGGACTATCGACAGCGTGCTTCAGAGTAGCAATGGAGAAAGATAGCTCACGTTTGGCGAACAGCCTAGGACATTTGATCTACATAATAAACCACTGGTCAGAACCTAAATACAGTCCCTGATCAGACCCCTCTCTTACTTCATGCTCTATGGTCTCATCATTTTATCATATCTGGCCAATTCTGCACACAATGAAGCCAGCCAGAGGCAGGAGCCTGTGCATATGACCCTGAAGGTCTTCATGGAACAGGGGCATTATGGGCCTGCCAAGTTTTGTGGCCCATTCACAACTATGACCACTACCATCCCCTGTAGCTACCACAACGATAACACGTCTCTAGTGCATTGGTCAGAAAAGTCACCAGATATGTTGAATGTTTTCTGTACAGCAGGTAAATGGGAATCAGCTCCAGATCCAGTGGGGAGATCTTTAATATTGTAATGTAAACGCTTATTCCATGATGACGTCTCATCCACAATGTTACCTGTATGGTAGAGTTTCTCCAGTACAGCGCGCAGGTCAGGGGAGCCTTGATTCTTCTGTAAGACGTATAGACTGACCCACAATGCTATCACAGCTTCTCTTCCTCCAAGGAGAATATCCTGTAGTAACGTCCGGGCCAATGTTCTTCTATCATCTTCTAGACTCAGGTACTTCTATAACACAAGAAAGATCCAACATAAGGATCAGTAGACAGTGATAAACCATAGGAAAGTGTTAACACCCCCAGTTACCTCCTGTCACTCCCTATAATGTGTGGCATCAGAGTAAGAGAAATATATGGGACAGTTTTCCCTCCGACAAAGAATGGAGAGATGTTAAATTTTTTTCATTACCTTTGAAAAAATTCCAAAAGAAGTCAGTTTTATTTTTAAATTTAGTATTTTACTGCATGAAATAAGAAATTACATACAATAGAAGAAGAGAAGTTCCTATTTTGTGCAGAAACCTTTCTTTGCAGTTACAGAGGTCGGACGTTTCCTGTAGATCCTGTGGGTTTCCTCCTTAGTTGTCCTGTGGGTTTCCTCCTTAGTTGTCCTGTGGGTTTCCTCCTTAGTTGTCCTGTGGGTTTCCTCCTTAGTTGTCCCAGCTGTGTGTTTGCTCCTTAGTTGTCCCGGCTGTGTGTTTCCTCCTTAGTTGTCCCGGCTGTGTGTTTCCTCCTTAGTTGTCCCGGCTGTGTGTTTCTTCCTTAGTTGTCCCGGCTGTGTGTTTCCTCCTTAGTTGTCCCGGCTGTGTGTTTCTTCCTTAGTTGTCCCGGCTGTGTGTTTCCTCCATAGTTGTCCTAGCTGTGTGTTTCCTCCTTAGTTGTCCCGGCTGTGTGTTTCCTCCTTAGTTGTCCCGGCTGTGTGTTTCTTCCTTAGTTGTCCCGGCTGTGTGTTTCCTCCATAGTTGTCCTAGCTGTGTGTTTCCTCCTTAGTTGTCCCAGCTGTGTGTCTCCTCCTTAGTTGTCCTGGCTGTGGGTTTCCTCCTTAGTTGTCCCGGCTGTGGGTCTCCTCCTTAGTTGTCCCGGCTGTGTGTCTCCTCCTTAGTTGTCCTGGCTGTGGGTTTCCCCCTTAGTTGTCCCGGCTGTGTGTCTCCTCCTTAGTTGTCCCGGCTGTGGGTTTCCTCCTTAGTTGTCCTTGCTATGTGTCTCCTCCTTAGTTGTCCCGGCTGTGTGTTTTCTCCTTAGTTGTCCCACCTGTGTGTTTCCTCCTTAGTTGTCCTGTGGGTTTCCTCCTTAGTTGTCCCAGCTGTGTGTTTGCTCCTTAGTTGTCCCGGCTGTGTGTTTCCTCCTTAGTTGTCCCGGCTGTGTGTTTCCTCCTTAGTTGTCCCGGCTGTGTGTTTCCTCCTTAGTTGTCCCGGCTGTGTGTTTCCTCCATAGTTGTCCCGGCTGTGTGTTTCCTCCTTAGTTGTCCCAGCTGTGTGTCTCCTCCTTAGTTGTCCCGGCTGTGGGTTTCCTCCTTAGTTGTCCCGGCTGTGGGTCTCCTCCTTAGTTGTCCCGGCTGTGTGTCTCCTCCTTAGTTGTCCTGGCTGTGGGTTTCCCCCTTAGTTGTCCCAGCTGTGTGTCTCCTCCTTAGTTGTCCCGGCTGTGGGTTTCCTCCTTAGTTGTCCTGGCTGTGTGTTTTCTCCTTAGTTGGCACGGCTGTGGGTTTCCTCCTTAGTTGTCCCGGCTGTGTGTTTTCTCCTTAGTTGTCCCACCTGTGTGTTTCCTCCTTAGTTGTCCCGGCTGTGTGTCTCCTCCTTAGTTGTCTCGGCTGTGTGTTTCCTCCTTAGTTGTCCCGGCTGTGTGTCTCCTCCTTAGTTTCCCGGCTGTGGGTTTCCTCCTTAGTTGTCCCGGCTGTGTGTTTCCTCCTTAGTTGTCCCGGCTGTGTGTCTCTTCTTTAGTTGCCCCGGCTGTGTGTCTCCTCTATAGTTATCCCGGCTGTGGGTTTCCTCCTTAGTTGTCCCAGCTGTGTGTCTTCTCCTTAGTTGTCCCGGCTGTGTGTTTCCTCCTTAGTTGTCATGGCTGTGGGTTTCCTCCTTAGTTGTCCCGGCTGGGGGTCTCCTCCTTAGTTGTCCCGGCTGTGGGTTTCCTCCTTAGTTGTCCCGGCTGTGTGTCTTCTCCTTAGTTGTCCCGGCTGTGTGTCTTCTCCTTAGTTGTCCCGGCTGTGTGTTTCCTCCTTAGTTGTCCCGGCTTTGGGTTTCCTCCTTAGTTGCCCCGGCTGTTTGTTTCCTCCTTAGTTGTCCCAGCTGTGGGTTTCCTCCTTAGTTGTCCTGGCTGTGGGTTTCCTCCTTAGTTGTCCCGGCTGTGGGTCTCCTCCTTGGTTGCCCCGGCTGTTTGTTTCCTCCTTAGTTGTCCCAGCTGTATGTCTCCTCCTTAGTTACCCCGGCTGTTTGTTTCCTCCTTAGTTGTCCCAGCTGTGTGTCTCCTCCTTAGTTGTCCCGGCTGTGGGTTTCCTCCGTAGTTGTCCCAGCTGTGTGTCTCCTCCTTAGTTGTCCCGGCTGTGGGTTTCCTCCTTAGTTGTCCCGGCTGTGGGTCTCCTCCTTAGTTCTTACGGCTGTTGGTTTCCTTTTTAGTTGTCCCGGCTGTACGTCTCGTCCTCAGTTGTCCCAGCTGTGGCTCTCCTCCTTAGTTGTCCCGGCTGTGTGTTTCCTCCTTAGTTGTCCCGGCTGTGTGTTTCCTCCTTAGTTGTCCCGGCTGTGTGTTTCCTCCTTAGTTGTCCCGGCTGTGTGTTTCCTCCTTAGTTGTCCCAGCTGTGTGTCTTCTCCTTAGTTGTCCTGGCTGTGGGTTTCCTCCTTAGTTGTCCCGGCTGTGGGTCTCCTCCTTAGTTGTCCCGGCTGTGTGTCTCCTCCTTAGTTGTCCTGGCTGTGGGTTTCCCCCTTAGTTGTCCCGGCTGTGTGTCTCCTCCTTAGTTGTCCCGGCTGTGGGTTTCCTCCTTAGTTGTCCTTGCTATGTGTTTTCTCCTTAGTTGGCCCACCTGTGTGTTTCCTCCTTAGTTGTCCCGGCTGTGTGTCTCCTCCTTAGTTGTCTCGGCTGTGTGTTTCCTCCTTAGTTGTCCCGGCTGTGTGTCTCCTCCTTAGTTTCCCGGCTGTGGGTTTCCTCCTTAGTTGTCCCGGCTGTGTGTTTCCTCCTTAGTTGTCCCGGCTGTGTGTCTCTTCTTTAGTTGCCTCGGCTGTGTGTCTCCTCTATAGTTATCCCAGCTGTGGGTTTCCTCCTTAGTTGTCCCAGCTGTGTGTCTTCTCCTTAGTTGTCCCGGCTGTGTGTTTCCTCCTTAGTTGTCATGGCTGTGGGTTTCCTCCTTAGTTGTCCCGGCTGGGGGTCTCCTCCTTAGTTGTCCCGGCTGTGGGTTTCCTCCTTAATTGTCCCGGCTTTGGGTTTCCTCCTTAGTTGTCCCAGCTGTGTGTTTTCTCCATAGTTGTCGCAGCTGTGTGTTTCCTCCATAGTTGTCTCAGCTGTGTGTTTCCTCCTTAGTTGTCCCAGCTGTGTGTTTCCTCCATAGTTGTCCCAGCTGTGTGTTTCCTCCTTAGTTGTCCCGGCTGTGTGTCTTCTCCTTAGTTGTCCCGGCTGTGTGTCTCCTCCTTAGTTGTCCCGGCTGTGTGTTTCCTCCTTAGTTGTCCCGGCTGTGGGTTTCCTCCTTAGTTGTCCCGGCTTTGGGTTTCCTCCTTAGTTGTCCCGGCTTTGGGTTTCCTCCTTAGTTGCCCTGGCTGTATGTCTCCTCCTTAGTTGCCCCGGCTGTTTGTTTCCTCCTTAGTTGTCCCGGCTGTGTGTTTCCTCCTTAGTTGTCCCGGCTTTGGGTCTCCTCCTTGGTTACCACGGCTGTTTGTTTCCTCCTTAGTTGCCCCGGCTGTGGGTTTCCTCCTTAGTTGCCCCGGCTGTTTGTTTCCTCCTTAGTTGTCCGAGCTGTGTGTTTCCTCCTTAGTTGTCCCAGCTGTGTGTTTCCTCCTTAGTTGTCCCGGCTGTGTGTTTCCTCCTTAGTTGCCCCGGCTGTGGGTTTCCTCCTTAGTTGCCCCGGCTGTTTGTTTCCTCCTTAGTTTTTCCAGCTGTGGGTTTCCTCCTTAGTTGTCCCGGCTGTGGGTTTCCTCCTTAGTTGTCCCGGCTGTGGGTCTCCTCCTTGGTTGCCCCGGCTGTTTGTTTCCTCCTTAGTTGTCCCAGCTGTGTGTCTCCTCCTTAGTTACCCCGGCTGTTTGTTTCCTCCTTAGTTGTCCCGGCTGTGTGTCTCCTCCTTAGTTGTCCCGGCTGTGGGTTTCCTCCTTAGTTGTCCCAGCTGTGTGTTTCCTCCTTAGTTGTCCCAGCTGTGGGTTTCCTCCTTAGTTGTCCCAGCTGTGTGTTTCCTCCTTAGTTGTCCCAGCTGTGGGTTTCCTCCTTAGTAATACTGGCTGTGGGTTTCCCCCTTAGTTGCCCTGGCTGTGGTTTCGGGACATTGTCAGCTGAAAGACCCAGTCACCACCCATCTTCAATGTTTTTACTGAGGAAAGAATGTTGTTGGCCAAAATCTTGCAACACATGGCCTCATCCATCCTTCCTTGATTACATTGCAGTAGTCCTGTCCCTTTGCTAATAAGCCTCCCCAAAGTATGATAATTACCCCCCATGATTCACGGTTGGGATTTTGTTCTTAAGGTTGTACCTTCTTCTTCCTCTAAACACATTGAGTGGAGCTGATACCAAAAATTTATATTTTAATTTCATTTAACACTGTCGTGAAATTTTTTTTTTTGCAGAAATCAATAGTACAGGCGATTTTAAGAAATTTTGTCATTGGGTTTATTAGCCGAAAAATGCATTTTTATCATGAAAAAGCAGTTTGAAGCTCTCCCCCCTGTCTTCATTGTTCTCCTATGGAGAGAGCTAAAGAAAAGACCAAAACAGAACAACAAAGAGTTAATCTACAAATACCTCACCGTTATCTCCTGTGACAGTCACCACTGACCTGTCTGAGCTCGGATTACAGCTGTCACCCAGCTCTGTGCCTGTAATCCTCTGTTATCTGCTTTCTGCTGCCGGCTAACTCCCTCCTTCCTCCTCCCCCCTCCCCTCTCCCTAGAACAGACAGGGGACGTCTCCTGCAACAAGTCACAATTTTCAGATTTTTTGAAGTGGATGAAAAAGAGGAGGGGGGACCTGGGAAAAGGCTTTTTACATGCAGATAATGGCAGATTTGGCTAATAAACCCAATTACAAAGTTTCTTAAAATCGCCTGGACTATTGATTTCTGCAAAAAAAAAAAAAAGAAAAAATACGACAGTGACTCTTTAATCACATTACCTACTTCCATGCCTCCTCTGGATCATCTAGATCAGGGGTGAGAAACTCATTTTCCCATGGGCCACGTGAGAAATTGAAATGGTTTTTGAGGGCCAGACCAATATACTTAAAAGTGTCACTATTATTAGAGACATGTCAAAAGTTTTGATTGGTCCGGGTCTGAGTGTGCAGCCATGTACCTACCGATCAGGAAAACGAGCCAGGAGAAGACCGCGCTGCAGCGTGAGTTAGAATAAAATTTGTTGGACTTATAATGAAGTTGTATGGAGCATGACTCTTTTTCCTAACTCAGAGCAGGGAGAGGAAGCGTTGCAACATGGTCCTCTCCCCGCTCGTTCTCCTGATAGGTACGGGTCTGAAAACTCAGAACCGGACTGATCAAAACTTTTGACATATCTCCAGTGGGGATGGCGGTGAGGGGTGTGTGTGCGTCTGTAGGGGGAGGGACAGATCAGACTCAGAGGTAATATCCTCTTTGATTTGAGGCATCACTTTCTCTTTTCCACTACATTCAGCCCAGGCTTCCATGATGATTTCTTCCAGCTACAATTCTTCTCTTCAGAACCGGCCAAACATCCTTCCTTCAACTTCCTTCCCTTTTTCATACCTATATGGTCCCACACATGAGTAATTCTGCTGTTTGGTTTTATGCTCACTAGTAGTAGGTATGTGGGTTGCCCCTGTATGTAGGTCCCTGCATATAGTAATAACATCCCCTACTATGCCCCCCACATAGTAATAATGTCCCTACTGTGTCCCCCACCAACACAGCAATAATGCCTCCTACTGTGCACCACCACATACTGATAATGCTCCTGCTGTGCACCCCCACACACTGGCTGCAGCTTCTAGTGATACAGAAAGGGGGGAGTGGGCCAAACTATGCCCGGGTCTGATCTAGATGGTCCTTGGTGAACTTCACAGGGGACTGGAAATGTGCTAGTGTAAGCAGGGGGACCTTGTGTGTCCTGCAGGATAACAATATATGATGGCAGAGTGTGTTACTAACAGTAATCAATGAGACTGTGGTCCCAGTTCTCTTCAGGTCTGTGGCCAGGTCCTCCTGCGATGCCCTGGCCCCTGGGGGCCACTTCCGCAGTGCTGGTGTTATGAGCGGGCAATGACCGGGGCAGCTGCAGGGGTTATACTTGTCACGGTATAGGCCTGAGGGCGGCACAGCTGTAGGGCCGGTCTGTGGAATCTGCGGGTGATGATGGGCATGCGATTCCTCGCTGCACTTAGTCAGGGCACCAGTTAGTGGACACCAATGCCAGGGTTCAGTAACAGCGGTTTTATTATAGATGAGGTAACTAGTAGCAACAGTTCTGTCCGGTTGCAACCGGGTATATAGCAGGCTTTGACAAACAAGGCAGGAGTGATGCTGCATAGGCTGCGGAGATACGTGCCGGATGATGGGAGTAGGAGTATGAGATAGAGTAGCGGTGCTGGGTGGATTAGCTTGAGAATAATACTTGCTGTGAATCCTTGTAGCGATGGGGAGAGATAACGGAATGACAACAAGATGAGAGAGAAGACTCCGGACACTTGAGCAGGCAGATACAGCCGAAGACTTGAACACAGCAGAGCACCTGATCCACACTTCTAGTGGTGAAGTGGGAGCTGCAAGAAGAAATCCAACTCCTCTGAGGTAGGAGAGAGACGACACACACCCTCCTTGCTTGGAAGCAGGGGGAAGACTAAATTGTTAGGAGGAAGTGGGAGGTCACATGGTTGCTCCTGGCCAGAGCTAGTCGGCCATTGGAGGAACCATGGTTACAGGGCACTGGCACAGTCACGTGATCAACAGCCTTGCATACCACTGTGCAATGTAATAATACACAGGAATACATGAGAATATGCATGAGAATGCACATTACCAGAGAATACTAGGGGAAAACCAGCAGCAGTTGCAGTGCAAACACTTACCAGAACAGGCATTGACATAGCAATAGAAAGAAGCATAATAGGAGTAGTAGTCTGCATGTTCTGGGACACTGCATACCTCCCTAGCAAATTTGAGCCGACCTCGACATCTAGAAGGCAGCATCTCGATTATAGAGCATAAAACGAGCGGACGGCGATACAACAGGAATGAATGGTGAGAGTGAGTGTGATGAGGTGTGTGTTTCCCACGCCCAAGGCACAGGTGAGAAGAGAGAGAGAATGAGAAACCCTAGTGGCAGGACTTCACCTAGGGGTGCCTAACGTACTCTGGCGACCAGGTAGCTAGTGCGTGAACCATCTGACGTGTAAGCCAGAACAACTTAACTGCTGGCGGGTGACCCAGTAGGTTTTCTGTTAAATGTGTTACCCTACTGGAAAAGAGAACTGTGAAGACCTGTGCACAACCTTGGCGTTTCTGTGTAGTGTCTTGGATACCTGGAAGAGAAAGAGGAAAAATAATAAAAGCAAGCATACATTTGGCGCGCCATACATACCAGTCAATCATACAACACAATTACTCAATAGGCCAAACACACGAAAAGGTATCCAAGGTGCAATATGTATGAACCAGTGTGAATGTTAAGTATGACTATGTGTAGCAACTACTATGTTGGGACAAGACGGAGGTGAACAGACATTGGAAACACAAGGAAGGGAAATACAAAAGACAACAAATACTGCGAGGTCTTTGAGGAGAACTGGCTCACATGAATCTGAATGAAACCTGAGAGAAATCTGAATACAAACTGGCTCAACTAAATCTTTCCAGCTATAGATATAATATTAATACACAACAATGAGACTGGATGAGGAAATACACTCCTATGACTTCTCTTACTCAGAGGAGGAGCTATCTGACTTTGATACTGGAAAAATATACTGTTTTACAAAAGAGGCGCTCTACTCTGAGGCAATCTAAGTAACCTTGTGCTTACTCAGAGGAGGAAATACAAATGACTCTGCTAACACTGAAATGCAATAGTACAATAAGTGCAATAATGAAATAAGTGCTTTAGGAAGGAATGGGTTAAGTGTCTCTGTTAGGGAGAGTCTTTTTTAGGCAATTAGACATCGTCCATGTAAAAGGCTCTGGGACATGCACTAGAGAACTTTTTATTATGGGAAGTGTCCATCAGCTCATTGCTGGTTAGTACAGGGAACTTGGTCAGGAGGACCAGGCACGAACCTTAAACGTTGCATAGCAGAAACTTGAACAAAACAGTCTAGACAACAAAAAAACTGTTTAAGGACTCTGTTCTCTGTAGCGGAGTGGAGGAATTCCTCTGGTAGAGCGCTCAGACCGTCTCAGCGGAGGATCCTCTTCAACAGTGATTGGTGCAGGTACAGGTCGAAGATCACCCCCAGTGTCTGGTTGTGGAGGTGGAGTTGTTGGAGGCACAATTGGAAGTGGAGGGGCCACTGGAATGTGTACAGGGACCGCTGGATAGCCTATGGGCATGAGGAACGGTTCAACTTGGAACATTTCTTCCAGAGAGAGAGGTTTAGCTGGAGCTGCTGGGGAAGCCGGAGGCATGGGTGCAGGTACCGGACACGGTGCTGTAAGGCCTTGTAGGTCCTCCTTAGTGCAACGCTTTATCCTATTTCGGTGCACCGTCTGTGGGGCTAGCCCTGGCTTTTTGACCTCATACACATCAGTCTCTGGGTAAGGGATAGAAGAGATGACATAGGGCTCAGGCTTCCAAAGGCTTTCAAGTTTGTGAGAGCGATGGTATTTCTTTAGCCAAACTTTATCTCCCACTTGTAGTGGTGTGGCATTCACCCTTTGGTTGTAGGCATCCTCTTGGCGCTGCTGAGCTTCTCCCATCCTTTGGTTCACAATCTCCTGAGCATCCTGGATTCTTCTCTGATGCTCTTGGACCCAGTCAGTCTCAGGCAGGGGGTGCAGATTATCAGAAGCTTGGACCCCGAGAGCACGGTCCTGAGGGAGTTGGCCTGGACGCCCAAACATCAAGTAAAACGGAGAATAGCCTGTGGAGCAATGGGTGGTATTATTGTAGATTTCCACCAGCTCGTCCAACAGATGAGGCCATTCCACTCGTTTGGTCACTGAAGCCGTCCTTAGCATATTGATGAACACTTGATTGATCTTTTCGCACAGGCCATTTCCTTGAGGGTGATATCGGGTTGTTATCCGTATAGATGGTAACAGGGGTGGCAGCCAGGTAGTCCTTGAACTTTTCAGTGACGGCCCACACTAGAGCTAGTAACTCCAACTTGAAGGAGCTATAATTGTTGTCGTTCTTTTCAGCGCCCCGAAGACTCCGGCTGGCATAAGCCACCACTCTCTCTTGGCCATCTTGAACCTGGGACAGCACAGCTCCCAGGCCTTGGAAGCTGGCGTCCGTGTAGAGCCGGAAAGGAAGGTTATAGTCCGGGTAGGCCAGGATAGGAGGCGTGGTCAACAGGCGTTTCAGGGTTTGAAAGGCAACCTCCTGCCGTTCGGACCACTCGACGGGGGGTCGTCGGTTGTAGCTTTCTCGAGGACAACCCCGGAGTAACTCATTGAGGGGCTCGGCCACTTGTGCAAAGTGGGGAATGAAGCGGCGATAATAGCCAGCAAATCCCAGAAAGCTTCTCACCTCCTTGACGGTCTTAGGGGTATCCCAGTGTTCCACAGCCGAAATCTTCTCTGGATCGGGTCGTATCCCCTCAGAACTCACAACATGCCCCAGATAGTTCACTTGGGGTTTGAGAAAGTGGCACTTGGAAGGCTTGATTTTCAGACCGTGATCAATTAGAACCTGGAACACTTCAGCCAGATGATGGATGTGGTCTTCGTAGGTACGTGAATAGACAATCACATCATCTAGGTATAACAGGACATTCTGAAAGTTGAGATGGCCGAGACACCTTTCCATCAACCGCTGGAAGGTAGCGGGGGCGTTGCACAGACCGAAGGGCATGCTGGTGAATTCAAAGAGCCCCATGGGGGTGGTGAAGGCCGTCTTCTCACGGTCTTCGGGTGCCATGGGCACCTGCCAGTACCCACTGGTGAGGTCCAAGGTGGAGAAGTAGGCGGCTGACCCCAAAGCAGCAACAGACTCTTCGATCCGGGGCAAAGGATAGGCATCCTTGTGGGTGATTGTGTTTATCTTCCTATAATCCACGCAGAACCGGATGTTACCGTCTTTCTTTTTCACGAGGACAATAGGGGCAACCCACGGACTCTGACTTTCTTGGATAACGTTAGAGTCTTTCATCTCCTTGAGCAGTTTCTTGACCAGCTGATAGCTGGCAGGAGGGATTGGCCGATGCTTCTCTTTGATAGGCAAATGGTCCCCAGTGTTGATCCGATGCTGGACAAGATTGGTCTTTCCGAAATCGAGGGAGTGTTTGCTGAAGGCCTCGTGATACCTTTTGGCCACCTTGAGGATGCCGCGGAGGTATTCAAGTGGGGTATTGGCATCGCCAATATGGAGTTCGTCCCACCAAGGGGCGGGAGCCCTGTTTGAGTGCCACGGATGGATCTCTGATAGGCGATGGTTTCCTCACAGACGATGTCCTCGGGATTGAGTTGGTATAGCATGGCCACGGTGGTGAACTTGGGTAGGTCAGCAGGGGAGTCTCCAAGGTTCACCAGACGGACAGGGACCTGACCGTTGGAGACGGTCACCAGGCTTCTAGCGGCCCTGACAAGAGGTTGCCCCTCAATTTCAATAGCATCCAGAAGGGCCACATAGTCAGCATTGTTGAGGCCCGGACAGACCCTGCACCAGATAAGGAACTCACTGTTAGCTGGGATGGTGATCGGACGAGCATCTCTAGTGCGGACACGGCAGATTTCCCCTCGAGGGTTGGCAAACTTCCGCTGAGCGGTGAGCACTTCAATGGTCTTCTGGACGGCTTGCCTGTACTGAGGAGAAGCACAAGACATAGAAGCATTCAAGGCATCCAACACTTCAGTGAATACATGACAGATAATATTCATGCCTAATACCACAGTCCCACTATCTCCCTGAGCCTCAGTAACAATAATACCCTGACGTGCTAGCTCTCGATTACCTATACAGACAGTGGGTTCCCAGTAACCTAGTTGCACAATAGGACGACCATTACTAGCAATAAGTTTCAGACGGTATTTCTCAACTGGCCCTAAGGCCCTCAGGTCCCAATGTTCTTCAAACACATGTCTGGGGATAGTGGTAACCTGGGAACCTGTATCTATTAAAGCCTCCAGGGGGACTCCGTCCACCCAGAGAGTCACATGCGGGCCTGGAACTCGACCTCCTGGGTGTTGGCCCTCGGACCCAGGGGTAGCCCGTTTAACTGATAGCTTTGGGAGTGGTAGTGTCCATGTCGCCTACAATGTTTGCAATAAGGGCGCTCAGGGGATCTAGGTCTTGGTGGAGAAGGCCGATCGGGGCCCGAGTACTCTGAGCACGAGTCCTGTGGTGGAGGTGTAGGATAGGCCCCGTGTAGCCCCCTTAGGGCTTGACAGAGAGAGTCAACCACTTGAGTAAGGAGGTCGGGAGACACTGAGGAGTTAGCCGGGATAGACTGTTGTGTGGCCTGTATAGCGGAAACAGGTGGGGCCATAACTGACACAGGAGGTGAGGGGGTAGGTCCCACGGGCTCAAGATGACTTGGACCCGTGGTGCAACCAGCACAGGGGGAGTCAATGCCAACCACCCGTAGAGCCAGAGTCTTGAAGTCCAGGAAAGGCATGGTAGGGTTTTGGGCGGCTAGCATACGCAGCTGGCTTTGGATGAGTCTGGAGTCCACCCCCTCTATGAAGCGGTCAGTGATTATGCTCTCCACAGCCGCGGGGTCTATGGTGTCCACTTGTCTCAAAGCCCTGTAGGCAGATTGTAGGGCTAGTGCATAGTCTCTGAGGGTCTCACCTGGCCTCTGTCGTCAGTCGTAGAATTTAAGACGGACCTCCGTAGGAGACTGTACATCAAACTCCTTACTCAGCTGGGCCAGGATCTGTTGTACATCAGCCTTCTCCGTAGCGGGCCATGAACGCACCTCCTCTACAGCGGGTCCTTCAAGTTGTCCTAGCAGCAACTGCACCTGCTGAGGGGGAGAGAGTGAGACTAGTTCAAGGGTGCGGGAGATTTTTTTCTTTGAATGCAGCCAACGTGTGGGGTTCCCCTTTATAGCTGGGGAGATTGTCGGGCCCAATGAAGAATGGAACCGCTGCGGTAGCCATAGCAACGGGAGCCACAGGTGCAGCCCGGGCCATCCATGGGCGGACTTCCGGACCGGTCGGAGTCGCTGTGGTGGCCGGTGGACATGCTGAGGAGTTCCGGGGTACTGCGCCGGGGAGAGAGCAGAGATGATGAGAGGCTGCAGGATCAGCAGACACCGACAGACAGGGTGTCCCAGACCGGAGGTGGACAGGCCGGAAGTCAGATCCGGTGCTTCCGGCTGTCCGGCCACAATTTTCTTCCCCCCTGCAACAGAGGCTTGGAAGACGCAGGGCCGGGGGCGGGGCTTGAACGGAGCGCGCACGGAGGCCGTACGTCACCAGCTGGCTTAACCCCTTAGTAGGCCGCAGCGTGGCAATGGTAGAGTCTCTTGAGGGGATAACAGTACAGTTCTGGGGCACGGAAAGTTTGTACAACACAGTCTTTATCCTGTTCGTGACGCCAAATACGATGCCCTGGCCCCTGGGGGCCACTTCCGCAGTGCTGTTGTTATGAGCGGGCAATAACCGGGGCAGCTGCAGGGTGTATACTTGTCACGGTATAGGCCTGAGGGCGGCACAGCTGTAGGGCCGGTCTGTGGAATCTGCGGGTGATGATGGGCATGCGATTCCTCGCTGCACTTAGTCAGGGCACCAGTTAGTGGACACCAATGCCAGGGTTCAGTAACAGCGGTTTTATTATAGATGAGGTAACTAGTAGCAACAGTTCTGTCCGGTTGCAACCGGGTATATAGCAGGCTTTGACAAATAAAGCAAGGGTGATGCTGCATAGGCTGTGAGAATACGTGCCGGATAATGGGAGTAGGAGTATGAGAGAAAGTAGCGTTGCTGGGTGGATTAGCTTGAGAATAATACTTGCTGTGAATCCTTGTAGCGATGAGGAGAGATAACGGAATGACACCCAGATGAGAGAGAAGACTCCGGACACTTGAGCAGGCAGATACAGCCGAAGACTTGAATACAGCAGAGCACCTGATCCACACTTCTAGTGGTGAAGTGGGAGCTGCAGAGAAGAAGCCCAACTCCTCTGAGGCAGGAGAGAGACGACACACATCCTCCTTGCTTGGAAGCAGGGGGAAGACTAAATTGTTAGGAGGAAGTGGGAGGTCACATGGTTGCTCCTGGCCAGAGCTAGTCGGCCATTGGAGGAACCATGGTTACAGGGCACTGGCACAGTCACGTGATCAACAGCCTTGCATACCACTGTACAATGCAATAATACACAGGAATACATGAGAATACACATAACCAGAGAATACTAGGGGAAAACCAGCAGCAGTTGCAGTGCAAACCCTAACCAGAACAGGCATTGACATAGCAATAGAAAGAAGCATAATAGGAGTAGTAGTCTGCATGTTCTGGGACACTGCACTCCCATGTAGTTCAGGGACGATTCCTGACCATTTCAAGAATCATCCTTACTCTAAAAGGCGGGTTTTTGCTTGGAGCCCAAGACCTAGGAAGATTGATAGTCATCTTGTATTTCTTCCATTTTCTAATAATTGCGTCAACAGTTGTTGCCTTCAGACCAAGCTGCTTGCCTATTGTCCTGTAGCCCATTCCAGTTTTGTGCAGGTTTACAATTTTGGCCCTGGTTTCCTAAGACAGCTCTTTGGTATTGGCCATGGTGGAGACATTGGAGTGTGACTGAGTGTGTGGACTGGTGTTTATTATACAGGTTAAGTGAGCACATAGGTGCAGGTAATCCAGGTAATGAGGGCAGAGTAGGAGCAGCTTCTGGTTGGTCAGTGGTCAAATCCTTATTTCATGCAATAAAATGCAAATTAACTATTTAAATTTCATACAATGTGATTATCAGAAATTTTTGTTTAGATTCTGTCTCTCACAGGTGAAGTTACCGACCATAAATATTACACATCTCCCCATTCTTTGTAGGTGGGAAAACTTGCAAAATTGGAGTACGATACACTTAATTTCCCCACTGTGTATGTGTATGTGTGTGTGTGTATGGGGGGGTATACCAATACTCCACCTAGACTGGACTGGAGACTATTGGTGTCATTCATTACATATACAGTAAGCTGCCATCAGGATTGAGCTGAGGAGTAACCTGCCCCTATAACACATGATACAATGGGAGCTCCTGTATATAACACATGATAACACGGGGGGCTCCTGTATATAACACATGATAACACGGGGGGGCTCCTGTATATAACACATGATAACACGGGGGGCTCCTGTATATAACACATGATAACACGGGGGGGGGGGGGGGCTCCTGTATATACCACATGATAACACGGGGTGCTCCTGTATATAACACATGATAACACGGGGGGGGGGGGCTCCTGTATATAACACATGATAACATGGGGGGGGCTCCTGTATATAACACCGGCAGGTCATGACCTCTCACCTTTACATCAGGAATATTCCGGGCATTGAGCTCTCTGAGAAGTGGGTGAGGGTCCAGGTTCTCCACAATGAGCTGCAGATCATCCTGGAAATATTCATACGTCATCCGCAGGACATGGTCTTCATACTGACAAATCTTCTGGTGAAACTCTCGGGTGCCATTATCTAGGAAATGAGGGAGATACAATGAAGAAGACGTCTTCTAGAACCAGCAGAACACTGACAGCATTTTATGTGTAATCTTCTTGTCTTGGATCATTCTAGAAGATTCCACTGATCAGGCATAGCGCCCTCCTTCTACACTGGTTGAGAGATGCTGAGCAGAAATGATGGCCACCAATGATCAATGTTGAAGACACCAAGGAGATATACAGTTCTGCTCAAAAGTTTACCAATTCCAGCAGAATGTTTGTTTTGTTGTTCTTTTTTTCAGAGGCTATAAATGATAATGCAACACCCCCCACCCCCCACCCCCATCATGGTTAGTGGTCGGGTGAAGACATTTATTGTCCGACTATACTGTTTTTTCTCTTTTCAAATCATAATGACAACCAAAAACATCCAAATGACCCTGATCAAAAGTTTACATCCCCTAGTTCTTAATCCCGTGTATTGCCCCCTCTAACATCAATGACAGCTTGAAGTCTTTTGTGGTCGTTGTGGTTGAGGCTCTTCATTTCCTCAGATGGTAAAGCTGCCCATTCTTCTCCAGTTCCTGTAAGTTCCTAGGCTGTTGTGCATGAACTGCGTGGCAGAAGATCTCCCCAGAGTGGCTCAATGATATTGAGGTCAGGAGACTCAGAAGGCCACTCCAGGACCTTCACTTTGTTTTGCTGTAGCCAATGACAGATCGATATAGCCTTGTGTTTTGTCATGCTGGAACGTCCAAGGACGTCCCACGTGCAACCTCCGAGCTGATGAGTGCACATTTGCCTCCGGTAGTTGCGGATAAAGTGCTAAAATTATCTTTCTTTCAACTTTGAACAAGTGTCCTGAGCCTTTGTAGCTCACACATCCCCAAAACATCAGCAATCCACCCACGTGGTTTACAGCAGGAATGGTGTTCCTTCCATGATAGCCTCTTTTTACACCCCTCCAAAAGTAACTTTATGGTTGTGGCCAAAAAGCTAGATTCTGGTCTCATCACTCTAAATAACCTTGTTCCAGAAGTTTTGAGGCTTGTGTCTGTGCTGTTTGGCGTATTGTAGGTGAGATACTTTGTTGCATTTGTGCAGTATTGGCTTTCTTCTGGGGTCTCGACCATACAGCCCATTTGTCTTCGAGTGTCTCCTTATTGTGCATCTTGAAACAGCCCCAGCGATAGTTTTCAGAGTTCTGTATTTCAGCTGATGTTATTTGTGGGTTTTTCTTTGTATCCCAAAAAATTTTCTGGCAGTTGTGGCTGATATTTTTGTTGGTCTACCTCACTATTGTTTGGTTTTTACAGAGCCCCTGATTTTCTATTTTTTAATCACAGTTTGAACACTGCCAACTGGCATTATCAATTCTTTGGATATCAGAACAAAGTGAAGGTTCTGGAGTGATCCTCTCTGTCTCCTGACCTCAATATCATTGAGCAGCTCTGGGGAGATCTCCAGCGCACAGTTCATACAAGACAGCCCAGGAACTTATAGGAGGCTTTTTGCCAAGAAGAATGGGCGGCTTTACCATCTGAGAAAATAAAGAGCCTCATCCACAACTACCACAAAAGACTTCAAGTTGTTAGAGGGGGCAATACACAGTATTAAGAACTGGGGGGTGTCAACTTTTGATCAGGGTCATTTGGATGTTTTTGGTTGTCATTATGATTTGAAAAGAGAAAACACAGTAGTCTGACAATAAATGGCTTCACCCGACCACTAACCATGAGGAGGAAAAAGTTTTTGTGTTATCATTCATATTCTCTGAAAAAAGAACATGAAAGCAAAATTTCTATAAAGAAAAGTATGAACATTAAATGGTACAGAAATGCCTGATAAGTATGTTAGAAAAATAAAGTACTCTACTTCAGCTTAACCACCACTCAGATGTTGTCCCAAAGAAAGTAAGTATCTGGATGTGTGTGTGGTGGGGAGGTAGTGGGGCAAACTTCCCTGGTAACCTCTTTGAGTTAAGGTTATGGTTGGCATCTATCAGTGATGTGAGGACCTTTTTTCCCTCTCCTCCAATCAGTTCAGGTTGTCTTTATTGGTATTCTGAACTAAAAGCTGATATGTAGTCAATACGATATAGTAAAGCAAGGTCTTCTTCCATTAGGATTTTCACGATGTGTGCATATCTATCCTTATAGGTGGTCACCTTTCCTAGTGATGTGGCTTCTGAGGCTTTCAGAGCATCATTCAAGTCTGGACGGTTTTTAAATGGTGTAGCTTTTGCCTTCTACTTGAAATGTGATGCCAAACTGGAACAGCCAAGGTGATCTGATGTTTTTAGGGTGAAGGTGTATATTTAGCAGTCTCAGCATTCCTCTCTAAGGGTACATGCACACTACAGAATGGCGACGGATAACCCGTTGGGCATTCCGCAGCTCGCACCTGCTCGCGGACTGAGGCGGCGCTCGCGTCTCCGCCCGTGTTATATACTCTATTCTATGCACGGGCGGATTCCGTTGTCCGTCCAAAAAATTAACATGTTGACATGGGCAGAGACGCGCGCGCCCGCCTCAGTTTGCGAGCAGGTGCAAGCTGTGGAATGGTGGAGTGTGGTTTGCTGGGTATACAGTATACACTGTACAATACAGTTTTGTGTAATACTATAATACACTTGTGCAATATGTCGGCATTCTACTCTGAATGTTACATCATACTTTGATTGAGGGTCTATTGACTATATACCATAGGACCAGGTAATTGGTCTGACGGTTAGGCTCTGATTTACTTTATGGTGTTGGGAATCACAGAATGGTGTCTCTTAGTACATTCCAACAAAAACTAAGTTTTAAGTGACTTTAACATATCTGTACTAATCTATTTACCAACTACAGTAATAAAATTGTTGTAAGAAGGAAAAAAACACCTAGGAGGAGGGGTCCTTACCATCACTGTAGGTTATAATACTCATCACTGATCCAGGGAAGATGAGAAAATCTCCTGCAAGATTAAAAAAAAAAAAAAAAAAAAGTCAAAAACGCTTCTCTCCTTAGCACTTCTGTCATGTCACGCAGCAGAGAAAGTTTACTTTATTGCGGTCTGGTTCCACAGTGAGCTGCTAACAGTCACAATGCTGCGCCCCTCCTAGCCAAACAATAGTGACTGACAGCCTGAATATAGGTTTGTTAGGTCCTGGGGCCCTGACAGAAACTTTCCTCAAGGATGGACAATTGTGGCCTTATGATGCCTATGCACCTCTAAAGTTGCTTTCAATGACAAAATGATTCTTCAGCCAATAGTTATCTCTCCCATCCTTCCCATAAACATGAACCTTTCACTCAGATGGCTGAATTTCTGTCTAGTGTCCTGTACATAGCTGTAATACCTTCTTGCTCATCCTCTCCTCCCTATCCCTGCTTGATCAACAATTGGCTGGAATCTGAGCTTGCCTTCTACAGCACAAGAACAAGCTGTCAGCCAAGCAGGGATAGGGATGAGAGCGTAGAGGTATTACGGGGGCTTGGGAACGCACGTAAGTCACTCTCTAAGGTTCACACAAGTGGGCGATGTAGTACTGTGTTTTTCACCACTAGGTGTCACTACTGTCGTTTATTTATATGCATTGCACAGCTGAAGGAGTCAAAGGGGTTAACTGTTATGTATGCCACGTGATGTATGCTGACCACTCACAGGTGCAGGTGCTTCCTCTCCTATCTTTTCTCTTCACACACGCAAAGCCCCCAACACTCACAAGAGGGTTAGCAACGCCTCTGTAGGAGGAGTTCGTTTCTGGTGGGAGAAAGTGAGTAGTTAGGTAGAAGTTCTCAGCAAGCGTGGATGTATGAGGACCAGCTGAGTTACAGTCTTCCTTTGGTGGGACTCCAGCCTACTATGCAGGGCTAGACGTTACCCGGGGAGAGAAGCCAAAGCAGGGATCACCTTGCCCATGCCAGGAACTTGTCTACAACATGCAGGGCAGTTACCTGAAGCCATAGGAACTGACCTCAGTAGGACAAAGCTACCATGTTAAGGTCTATGTATCCTCCTGTGCAGCGCAGGATGACTGGGAAACCTCGTGAGTTTGCTACACCCACATAACTGACAACTGGGGCTTTTATTACCCACTTAGAACGGGTATCCCGCAACTAGGGGGCATAAGGCGGTACAAAGCCTATACAGGCATTCGTGAGTATGAGTATTCTCTTCCTCTTCTTCTACACCTTTTCTGGCAAAGCACACTTATTACATTGAGAAGGGTCCCTCTGGCAACCCCTCTCCTCTCCTCTCTCTCTACTACAAAGCACTTACTACTACAAGCACTGGTTCTACCTCACCTGTCAGCACCCTTTGTACAGATTGCACTTTTGAATTATGTGTACTGTTTGCACTGTTACTATTCAGAAAAGGACTCTATTTTTATCTAAACACACAGGACTCTGGTGTATTCTGTCAGCACCCACATCTATACATCACTGTACACTAGTGTTATTGCCCCTTTCTGGAAGTGGCGGTATCCCCAGCCTGGGATGGGTCTAGCATCACTCCAGGCCACCATGACAAGTGCCCAAGTGACCTGCAATTCCCCCAGAGGTTACTAACCATAGGGCATGCAGCAGTACTGCAGTGGTTGAACAAACAACCCAACCATCACACAGAAAGGTATGCAAGAGTCACCATGCGTCTCCCTGACCTAATAGCATCTAACAGTATCAGCAGTGTGGAATGTAAATTGCAGTTGAAAGATAAACTGTAAGCCCACCACTGTAATTCATTTCTTTAAAACATTACAAAACTATCCCAAATGGGGAGTTATTCCACATGTAGAACCTGTAAGTCTTATTAGTTATCTTTTCATCTGATTGGGGTAGCTGCTAGGTGGGTGTTGGCTCACTTAGGTATTTGTAACGGTGGCCAGGAGTGGTGTTGGAACCCACCCCCGGACACAGGGCACTGCGTTTGAGGTAAAAAGTGTAACCCAAGTGTAAGGGTCCTATTACACGGAGCGATTTTTAACAATTAACTACTAACGATAAACCAATCGCAAACGAGATTGTTTATCGTTAACCTGAAATCATTTACCATATTACACAGAGCGATGGTTGTTAGTTACAACGATCGTTACTATGATCGTTTATTTCTTCTGATCCCAGCAAAACAATGAACAATGTGCAATTACACTAAACGATTAGTGAACGAATGCGGAATTACAGAGAACGATTAGCGAACAATTAACGATAATTTTAGGTTCAGATCTAAATCAACGATCAACGACATATGAACGATTTTTCGATCGTTGCCTGTAAATACACAGAACGATTATTGTTTGAATTCGAACGATATAACGATTTTCTGCACGATTTTCTGCACGATCATCCCGTGTAATAGGGCCCTAAGGTGCAGGTGTGAGGACACAAAAAAGGAGTAGAGTCCAGTGGCTTAACCAGGATAACTTTCTTTACTGGAAGAACTTCAGTGCAATGCAATACAGTTGTGGTGATAACTTTAAGAGCAGATGCAGGTGACAAAAGAAGAGAAAACTAGAGGTCTGGGTAGCTTGAGGAGTGAATATGGGCACAGTCTTAGAGGCCTTGTCCAAGTAATAGTATACTCTGCCGGGTTGAGGTTTAGGATAAGTGTAGAGAAGAATACCTGTACTCACAGTCAGACAGTGTGCTGTCTGACTGTCTTCTGCCTAACAAGTTTAGCGAGTGTCAGGTTGGCATCCTTTAGTAGTAGTACGAGCCTCAGGGCTTTGCTGGATCAGCGTTCTGCTCATCACGCCGCCAGGCTTCCCGCACTGCTTCGCTCCCTGCCGCACCACTCCGGGTGCCAGGGAAATGCTGGATCCATTCCTGGGAAACTGAGAGAAGTTTCCCAGGATTGAATCCTGCTTTTTCCGCATCCTGGGAGGTGTGGCACGGAGCGAAGCAGTGCGGGAAGCCCGGCGGCGTGATCAGCAGAGCGCCGATCAAATGAAGCGATTCGCTTCGCTTCAGTCAGCGCATCGGCTCATCTCTACTCACAGTGATTGGTGGGGTTGTAGAAGAGAGAAGAGAGGAGAGAGAAGAAGTGTAACAGGTTGGAAAGTGAGGGAAAGCACCTGCACCTGTGATTGGTTAAAACAATAACATGTGACAGTAAACCGTTAACCCAACCCCTTCAGCTGTTATAGAAAACGAATATAAGCATAAAGCAGAGAGTAACAGTGGGGAAAAAACATACAACATCTACTTCATCCACGTTGTGCGATACCTAACAGAGGTACTTTACCCAGGTGGTATAGAACTTAAAGGACCACCCGTACCAGGGCACTAAACAATGACTTCAGATTCATGGAGAGTGATTACAGCCAGCTGTTTGTTCACACACGCCTTTTTCCACATCCTCAGAACAAGGGACAAGTAAGAGATTTCAGGGGGTCTGACCTCCATACCACTCACAGATCTCCAGAACGGCGCCCCCCCTGACTTCTTTGTTATGAATATAGTCATGGGTACAGTCATGCTTTTTTAAAGCATTATTTATTATTTCTTTATTGTGTTGTGTTTCATTTTTACCCTATACTTGTTTAAACCTTTGTGTGCCAGACTGAGAAAAAATAGAGCCTGGGAATCAGCGGCTACAGCAGGGAAACTGCTGCAGCTGCTGATTGGCTGAGCTGACAATGCTCCAGTATAAGCTCAGCCAATCAGTAGCTGAAGCAGTGTCCCTGCTCAGTTGCTAAGAAAACGGCAGGGAGAAAACCGGAGGGTAAGTCAGCACTCCGGTTAGGTCGCCCTGGAATCTATCAAGTAAGGAAACTACCATCTTCACTGTAACTTTAATACTACTGGACAGAGACCATTACAAACAGCATTTAAAAACAAGGACTTAATCATCAAACCGGCTGATAAGGGCAGAGCGAGATTAGTCATGGATCATATATACTACCTTAATGATATACACTCCCAGCTGAGAAGTACATACTTACCAGTCAGCAGAAACTCCATGAATGACAATGGCAGAGCGATAACACATCTACTTAATGAGTATAGATCACAAAATGTGATTGATACCCCCCACCCAGATTATACCCGGTGTAGCAGGCCAAATTATCCCCCACCCAGATTATACCCGGTATAGCAGGCCAAATTATCCCCCACCCAGATTATACCCGGTGTAGCAGGCCAAATTATCCCCCATCCAGATTATACCCGGTGTAGCAGACCAAATTATCCCCTACCCTGATTATACCCGGTGTAGCAGGCCAAATTATTCCCCTCCAAGATTATACCCGGTGTAGCAGGCCAAATTATTCCCCTCCAAGATTATACCCGGTGTAGCAGGCCAAATTATTCCCCTCCAAGATTATACCCAGTGTAGCAGGCCAAATTATCCCCCACCCAGATTATACTCAGGTATAGTTTGGCCTAAGACAGAGTATACCCCGGGATATAAAATAGCCTAGGTGTATGATACGTCATGTGCTGATCAGGTGACCCATAAACATTTGGCCAAAAATTGTCCCATGTAAAGTCACTATTATAAACAGCCAAGTTTTTAAATAGTGCAAATGTAATGATAATTGTCCCAGATGTGTTTGGACTTTCAAGATTTACATCAGTAGCTTATTACTTAACCCAGCAGACAAAGCTGAATCCCAAATAAAATGTTGAAAAATTAAAGTGTCGCCGTTGTTACAACTTTCAAAACCTAAATCAACAGTAGATGTGATATAAAGAAAGTTTGCAGTATACATTCATTATTTTTTTTTTTTTTAGTTATCATTGAAAAAAACTGCACTGTACTGGCCGGGACTTCATGTGTTTAGTCTCTTTCTTTAAACCTGCACAAGACTAAAAAGCTTCAGGAGACCTGATACTGATACAGTAACCTGGATACAGTAAGTATAGCTGTGATATAGCAGCCTTTAGGAGACTGGACCTGGATACAGTAAGTATAGCTGATATATAGCTGCCTTCAGGAGACTGGACCCGGATACATTAAGTATAGCAGCCTTCAGGAGACTGGACCTGGATACAGTAAGTATAGCTGTTGTATAGCTGCCTTCAGGAGACAGGACCTGGATAAAGTAAGTATAGCTGTTATATAGCTGCCTTCAGGAGACTGGACCTGGATACAGTAAGTATAGCTGTTATATAGCAGCCTTCAGGAGACTGGACCTGGATACAGTAAGTATAGCCATTATATAGCAGCCTTCAGGAGACTGGACCTGGATATGGTAAGCATAGCTGTTATATAGCAGCCTTCAGGAGACTGGACTTGGATACAGTAAGTATAGCTGTTATATAGCAGCCTTCAGGAGACTGGACCTGGATACAGTAAGTTTAGCTGTTATATAGCTGCCTTCAGGAGACTGGACCTGGATACAGTAAGTATAGCTGTTATATAGCTGCCTTCAGGAGACTGGACCTGGATACAGTAAGTATAGCTGTTATATAGCTGCCTTCAGGAGACTGGACCTGGATACAGTAAGTATAGCTGTTATATAGCTGCCTTAAGGAGACTGGACTTGGATACAGTAAGTATAGCTGTTATATAACTGCCTTAAGGAGACTGGACTTGGATACAGTAAGTATAGCTGTTATATCATAAAAGGAGAATATGTCAGCTCACCCTTGATCACAATTCACAATTAGCGCAGGTGTGTGTGGACCTCCTGCAAGTGAAGCACGTTCTGGCTGTATTGCGGGCCGCAACCCGGAAAGTCCATGAAACGAAAAAATTCCATCCACGGCTTCAATAAAATTGTGGTAGCTTTATTAATAAAGCTACCACAATTTTATTGAAGTCGTGGATGGAATTTTTTCGTTTCATAGCTGTTATATAGCAGCCTTCAGGAGACTGGACCTGGATACAGTAAGTATAGCTGTTATATAGCAGCCTTCAGGAGACTGGACCTGGATACAGTAAGTATAGCTGTTATATAGCTGCCTTCAGGAGACTGGACCTGGATACAGTAAGTATAGCTGTTATATAGCTGCCTTCAGGAGACTGGGCCTGGATACAGTAAGTATAGCTGTTATATAACTGCCTTCAAGAGAATGGACCTGGATACAGTAAGTATAGCTGTTATATAGGAGCATTCAGGTAACTGGACCTGGATACAGTAAGTATAGCTGTTATATAGCTGCCTTCAAGAGAGTGGACCTGGATTTCTGGTTAGTACAGCTTTGTTTTACAGCATGATAAAAAAAAAATGAATGTATACTACATACTTGCTTTATATCCCATCTAATGCTGATTTAGACTTTAAAAGCTATAACGACAGGGACAATCCGCTGTGAGAATTCAGGGCTAATGACTAATAGTAATGAGTATCGGAGAGGTTTTTCTGCAATATGCACAGCATGAAATCCGCTGCAAACTTGTTACATGTGAAGGTACCCTACGCAGGGATTTGGGTCTGTAACACATAATGTAAAGTAAAGTAAGGTAAAGTATTATAACAAGCCTAAGTGTGACTATTGTATATGTAGTATATATGTACATTAAATTAGACTGATAGTCTGAAACGGTGTTAAAGGAAAAGTCCGTCAATTTATAAAATCCCGAAGCCTGCAGGGGGGAAATTGATTACTTGTACCAACTTATCTCTCCCCATGCCCGTGGTGAGCATCACGACCGGTCTCGGGATCCCTGCTGGAAGTTCTTTTTTCCCGAGTTATTATGACATCATGACTTGAGTGAAAAGGCCTGTCCCGGCTGATAGACTGGCCGCTCAGCCAATCAGGGACTAGAGTGGCGACCCACCCCATTTACTAACTGGTGGAGCGGCCAGTTCATCAGCCAGGTTGTGACGAGATAGCGCCAGAGATCCCGGAGCCGCGGGCACATGCAGAGGTAAGTTATTTCTTATAGTAAATTTTCCCCCTGCTGTCTAGACTTGCTAGACTTCTCCTTTAAGTACTTTACAGGCAAATAAAGCGCACTTCTTATCTCTTCCTGGGTAAACATACTGGGGGAGATTTATCAAACTGGTGTAAAGTAGAATTGGCTCAGTTGCCCCTAGCAACCAATCAGATTCCACCTTTCATTCCTTAAAGAGTCTGTGAGGAATGAAAGGTGGAATCTGATTGGTTGCTAGGGGCAACTGAGCCAGCTCTACATTGATAAATCTCCCCCATTGACCCTTTTATTCCCAGTGACCCATGTGATCCATTTATTGGGTGCTATGGCTGTTATATAGAGGAGCTCTGTCTAATATAGAATACTGATCTCTCTCTTATTCATGACTTTCTGTTATATCATAATGACAATCTCTCAACCTCAGGTTTATAGGACATTGTGACTATACATCGGTTTCTTTCTTGGACATCAATGTTACAATAGGAAAAAATATGCACAGATCTTTACCGTAAGTCAACTCCAAGGATTAACATATTACACGCTCACAGTTTGTCACCCACACCGGACCATTGCTAACCTACAAATTGGGGAATATGTGGCGGCTAGAAGGAGCCGTATATTCTGTAAGGACATTAATTGATGTTTACAGGAACGAGGATATACTACTAAGTCCTAAATAGAACTAAAGCCATTACACATTCTAAACCTAGAGAATATTTCAAAGACAAAAATAACATATCAACTCCTAAACATCTACTTCTCCAATACATCTATCAGTATAATGTCATACAACAGATTCTCTACAAACATTTACCTGTTCTGTTGCAGGATGAGAATTTATCTGAGGTTCTGGCTTGTGATCGGTGATGTTTTGCCAGAAGATCGAGATCCTTACGCAACCAGTCGCCACCCACTTTATATGAATGTTTAAGTAGTTGGCTTAAAACCGTGGGATGCTACAAATGCGGTAAATCTAGGTGTAGCCTGAGTAGATCCATAAATAAACCCCCCTGACTTACACCTAGTTCCACAAGGAACACATCCGAGGGAGGGAGGGGGGGAATAGGAAGACTTAATGGGAGGTGAAGCCCCAGACCCATGTCTGATTGGGGCCTGAGACTCCAGCCCCCAGCACACTATAGAGCTGACTGGCGGTGCCTGCCACCAGTCAGCATAATACAACATAAGGCACCCGTCATGATCGGCTGGGGGCGGTGAAGCTCTGTCCGCAGCAAGAACAGAGGATGCCTTTGCTGAAGTGCCTCTAGCAATGGGCCGGACCAGTCGTCAGGGATGCTGTTAGTGTGCTCCCTGCAGCCGGCCAGGACGGTTACCAGAGATGCTGCTGGCGTTACCAGGGGGGCGGCCGCACGCTCCCTCAATGCTGAGAGCCAGGTGCAGCAGCCGGCTCCTGACCACAGGAGTTTACAATGTTGGCACTGTGCCATATATACAGTAGAGGTATTATTACAATTAAGGGAAGTCTTTATACATCCATACATCTTGTTATTTACAAATTAAGGGAACGTAACAGTTTTCAACATATATTTGCATAGACCACATTTATTTTGGGCACAACGATAGGATCCGTTCATGGACAGCTAATTATCTGTAGATTTAGCTAAAGGATCTCTAAGGACTGTAGGGGATAGCATTTCCCCGGTGTGGTGCATATTCATAAACAATTTTTCTAATATCCCAATACTGAGGGCTAAAGGGAGTTTTAATGGGCAATCAACAGAGAGAGTTTTAGTAGGATTATTTTGCTAACGAATTAGGTCAAGGGTAATTTCTATTGTGGCTGTCCACTAGTCTCTTGGCCCGTTCTTTAGTATGTGATCAGTAACCTCTTTTTCTGATCCTGTTTCAAACCCACGCAGGTACCATCATATGATGCTGTGTCTGAACAAGCCCACTTCACCCTTATGAATTCACCTATGGGCGGGGTCCTGATTACGTGATGGGTGGTTGCTCGTAGTGTACAGTATTCCATTGCCAGACGTCTGTTTTCTAAACAATGTATTATGGATATGTCCATTAATGAGAGTGAGCATGACTTCCAAGAAGGCAATACTGCTAGCCTGATACTCATAAGTGAATTTTAAATTCAGAGAGTTGGAATATATGTACAGTACAAATGATTCCAGCAGATGTATGCCCCATACTAGGAGATCGTCTATATATCTACCGTACCAAGATATGCAAGAGATGTAGGGAGTATTGGTACTTTATAGGACGATCTCCTCCCAGTATGCCATATATAGATTTGCAAGTGATGGGGAAAATTTTGCCTACATGGGACAGCCCACCCACTGATTATAAAAATTCTCCTTGAACTTAAAGAAGTTATAATGTAATAAGTTGGTAACCATAATTATATATTCAGCTAGTGTATCACTATAATTGGCATATTTCCTAAGATGGTAATTAAGGGCTGTCAATGCCCTATGATGGGGAACACAAGTACAGAGGCCGGACACATCACAAGACAGCCAAGAGCTGGATGGAGAAACCGCCAACATGTGAATGTGGACTAGCAGACTCTTGCTGTCCAGGATGTAGCTCGCCATTCGAGTCACCAGCGGTTGGAGCAAAGAGTCCAACCATGCTCCAAAATGCTCCAGGAAAGACCCAATTCCCGATACTATTGGGTGGAGGCGGGAAGGGAAATTATTTTTGTGCATTTTAGGAAATGCATGTAACACAGGAATTTTTGGAAATAGAACATCAAAATATTCACACATTTTATTGTCCAGAATTCTAGGCCAATATTTAAGATTTCTTTTAGCTTCAGTCTATTGTTTGGCTGATCTCCCTGAGATCAGTGATCTGTTTCTCTTATGGTTTCACCTAGCCATAATCCTTCTCCACACTGAAGAGGGGCAACACCCTGAAACACCTGTCTGTCGATGGATACTTAGCCTTGGTTTTTCCCTTGTCATTACATTGACTTATAGGGCCACTTAATATGGTGGTTTCTCTACAGGAGCCACCCCTTGGCTGGGTCCTTCCGGGAGGGATATCTGGCTAGTCCTGTGTTTCGAGACTCTTAAATGAGGCTCCACAGGCTCTTCTTTTGCATATTCATGTTTACCAGGGAGCAATGCACCTAGGATTTCACTGCATTGAGCGCTGGCTGGCAGTGTTATAGTTTGGCTGGTCTCCCTGAGATAAGCAATCTCTTTCTCTTATAGCTTCAGTCTACAGGCATTCGTGGGATCTGACAAGAGGGGTCTGTAGGTAGCAGTATCTTGGAGCATTTTTGATATTTCAGAAACATATACATTTTTGTCCAAGACTACCCCAAAGGGAATGGGTAGGTTACAGGACCAAGAATGGTTATCATTCTTGGGGCTATTTACTCTAGAAAAAAGACGTCTTATGTCAATATATGAATGGACAGTACAGAGACTTTCCTAGTAGCCTTTTTACTCCTAGACCTGTAACCATGACAAGGGGACATCCTCTACGTCTAGAGAAACGAAGATTTCACCATCAGTACAGATGTGGATTCTTTACTGTACAAGCAGTGAGACTATGGAACTCTCTGCCACATGATGCGGTCATGGCTAATTCATTAAATAAATTCAAGGGAGGCCTGGATGCTTTTCTTGAAAAATGTATTACAAGTTATGGGCATTAGATTTTTGGTGATACACTGATTCGGGGATTATTCTGATCGCCATCAGAGTCGGGAAGGAATTTCCACCCTGTGATGGGGCAATTGTCATCTGCCTCATACTGTAGGGGTTTTCGCCTTCCTTTGGATCAACACAGTAGGATTTCCCTAGGTTGAACCTGATGGATTCTTGCCTTTTTTCAACCTTATTACCTATGTTACCACAGATGCCCCCTTGTCGGATTGCCTAATAACGATGTTAGGATTGTTTCCCAAAGCCTCCTTTTCTCTCCTAGTCAGGTTAACTTTACGAACGACACACTGTTCACTTAATAATTTTAATTCATTTTCTACTTTGTGTTGAAAAACAACAATGATTGGAGCTCTAGAGGCTATAGGATAAAAGTCTGGATTAGATACGCTCATCCTACCCATGTTGGTATTTACCGCATTACAATACTCCTGGTCACATGATTGTAAATCAAACAAACACTGTGAGGCCAATTGTTCACAAAAAGGAATGGTACTGTGTCCCACATTATTAAGATCAGTTGGGGAGTAAAAGCGACTCTGTACCACAATCTGCCCATCCCAAACCACTTGTACCTTCGGATAGCTGCTTTTAATTCAAGATCTGTCCTGGGGTCCGTTCGGCAGGTGATGCAGTTATTGTCCTGAAAAACATCTTTTAAACTTGCAGCCCTGTGTCAAACTGGCGTGGCCTAGAGTGTCTGTGCATTAGGCTGGCACACCCTCTCTGTCCCTCCTCCCTATTAGGAATGCTCCAGGCAGATTTTCTACTATTCATCACCTATGTGAGCCCGGCACATGTGTTGGATTGTTAAGGCACCTGTGCAGTGTTCAGACAAGTGAGGAATAGGAGAATACCTGGCTGGAGCATTCCTTATGGTGAAGAGGGTGGGGAGGAGGGACAGAGAGGTAGTGCCAGACTAATGCACAAACACTCTAGGCCAGGGCCGTTTTAATACATTGGTGGGCCCAGTGCACAGCCCACAAGAGTGGGCCCCCCCAACCCAGCGTTACCAGAATCAGAGCTCCACACACAGTATAATGCCCTGAAAATGCCCCCACACGGTATTAGGAGCCCCAATACATACAGTAGTTACCTTATAACCTTATAAAGATATCACCAATGATACCATTACACAATACCGCCACACCATGACCACTATCACTACAGACCCTATAACAGTTACATCCATTTACTCACAGGGGGCGTCTTCTCTGATCAGAGTCTTTCACCTTTTCTTTCACTCCTTCCAGCCTGGGCCACCTTTAAGCCTTCCCCCAGCTGTGAATCTTCTCTTCAGAATCTGCCAGAGAAACATTTTAGGCTCCAACACATACAGTAGTAAGGTCCCCTGTACCCCTATACAGTAGTCACCCCCCTCTGTGCCCCTATATAGTAGTTACACCCCTCTGTGCCCCTATATAGTAGTTACACCCCTCTGTGCTCCTATATAGTAGTTACACCCCTCTGTGCTCCTATATAGTAGTTACACCCCTCTGTGCCCCTATATGATAGTTACACCCCTCTGTACCTCTATATAGTAGTTACCCCCCTATGTACCCCTATATAGTAGTTACCCCCCTCTGTGCCCCTATTTAGTAGTTACACCCCTCTGTGCTCCCACTTAATAATTAGGTATGCTCAGTAGTGGATTATAATAGGGGCGTTTCGGGCGGCAGCCCGGGGCCCTGAGCTTCTGGGGGGCCCATGACCACCCAAAAAGACTTATACTTTCAGTGGTGTACTGTCTCTTGACTACACTTCCACCATGATTTGCAAAAAATCATTGTTTTTTTAATGGCAATTTTGCACAAATCAGGACATCATGAAATTTTTTGTCCTGTACTATGAACACCACGCTAGTGCCGCCATAGTTACAGTGGGGTGGGGGGGCCCAGGCCTGGTGAACAGCCCGGCGCCTATGGTAAAGTTAATCCGCCCCTGGGTATGCTCTGTGCCCCAATATAGTAGTAAGGTCCCTATATAGTATAGGCCCCTCTGTGCAGCCCAATGTTAGTATAGACCCGTGTGCTGCCCCCAATAGTATAGACCCCCTGTGTGCTGCCCCCAGTAGTATAGAAAGCTGTGTGCTGCCCCCAGTAGTATATAGAGCTGTGTGCTACCCCCAGTAGTATATAGACCCCATTGTACTGCCCCCAGTAGTATATAGACCCCTTAAGCACTGCCCCCAGTAGTATATAGACCACTAGGTGCTGCCCCCAGTAGTATATAGACCCCTTGTGTGCTGCCCCTAGTACTATAGACCACTAGGTGCTGCCCCCATTAGTATATAGCCCCCTCTGTGCATCCCCCAGTAGTATATAGACCCCTTGTGCACTGCCCCCAGTAGTATATAGACCACTAGGTGCTGCCCCCAGTAGTATATAGACCCCTTGTGTGCTGCCCCTAGTACTATAGACCACTAGGTGCTGCTCCCATTAGTATATAGCCCCCTCTGTGCTCCCCCAGTTATATATACCCGCCACTGTGCATCCCCCAGTAGTATATATACCCCCCATGCTCCCCCAAGTAGTATATAGTCCCACTGTGCACCACATAGTAGTATAAATATCCCCTGTGCTCCCCCAAGTAGTATATAGTCCCCCTGTGCACCCCACAGTAGTATATATCCCCTGTGCTCCCCCAAATAGTATATAGTCCCCCTGTGCACCCCACAGTAGTATTAATATCCCCTGTGCGCCCCTATATAGCCCCCTTTGTGCTCCCTGACTTATATATACCCCCCTGTGCACCCCCCTTTTATATAATCCCCCTGTGCACCCCCATTATATATATCCCCTGTGTGGCCCCAGTTATATATATACCCCCTGTGTGCCCCCCAGTTATATATATATATATATATATATATATATTATACCACCTGTGTGCCCCCAGTTATATATATATCCCCTGTGTGCCCCCAGTTATATATATATATATATATATATATATATATATATATTTATTATACCACCTGTGTGCCCCCAGTTATATATATATATATATATATATATATATACCACCTGTGTGCCCCCAGTTATATATATATATATCCCCTGTGTGCCCCCAGTTATATATATACCCCCTGTGTGCCCCAGTTATATGTATATATATATACCCCCTGTGTGCTCCCCAAGTTATATATACCCCCTTGTATATAATCCCCCTGTGCAACCCCCAGTTACATATATTTATCCCGTGTGCCCCCAGTTATATATATATATATATATATATATATATATATATATACACCCCCTGTGTGCCATCCAAGTTATATATACCCCCTGTGTGCTCCCCAAGTTATATATACCCCCTTTATATAGTCCCCCTGTGCACCCCCAGTTATATATATACACCCCCTGTGTGCCCCCAGTTATATATATACACCCCCTGTGTGCCCCCAGATATATATATACACCCCGTGTGCCCCCAGATATATATATACCACCTTTGTGCCCCCAGATATACATATACCCCCTGTGTGCCCCCAGATATATATATATATATACCCCCTGTGTTCCCCCAGTTATATATATACCCCCTGTGTGCCCCCAGTTATATTTACCCCCCTGTGCACCCCCTTTTATATAATCCCCCGTCACTGTGCGCTCCCCCAGTTTAAATATACCTCCTGTGTGGCCCCCCAATTATATATACCCCCCTGTGTGCTGCCCCCCGTTATATAGCCCCCCTTTGTGCTTCCCCCTCCCATATAGCAAGTAACAAAAAAAAAAAAACACTTTATACTCACCTGGGTCCGCGCGTTCCTCTTCTCTTCTCTTCACCTCACTCTTATGGCCGCAGGCAGTGCTTTACCTGCGGTCACAAGAGGCCGCTCTCCCCCCTCGTGGTGTCGGCGCTGAGTGACGTCACTCAGCGCCGACACCGCGAGAGGGGACAGCGGCCTCTTGTGACCGCAGGTAAAGCACTGCCTGCGGCCACAAGGATGACTGACAGGGAGGGAGCCAATGGCTCCCGACCTGTCAGTGATGCTGCTGCTGCCCGTACCTATGAGTGCTCGTTTGAGCGCTCATAGCTACAGTACAGAGCGCCGCAGGGGGTGCCATGGATGGGTAACCTTACCCATCCCGATGGCGCCCTCCTGGCAGGCTGGTGGCCGGAGCCCTGTGCGACCGCAATGGTCGGACAGAGCAAAGGCCGGCCCTGCTCAGGGTGGGCCCCTTTAACCAGTGGGCCCGGTGCACGTGCACCATGTGCCCTCTGGTTAAAGCGGCCCTGCTCTAGGCCACGCCAGTTTCACACAGGGCTGGAAGTTTAAAAGTTGTTTTTCCAGGACAATAACTGCATCCCATGCCGAATGGACAGATCTTGGATTAAAAGCAGCTATCCGAAGGTACCCACCTCAGAATCACTTGCAGTCTCTAAAAAAATGTCTCTTCACTGTGATTAGTTGAACAAATCTGTTGACATCCAGAATAGTTTGATATAAATCAAACTGTGTGTCTGGTACAAAAGAAAGGGCGCTTTCAAGTGCAGTACATGAAATTGTTGTTCTGTCACATGTTAGCATGTGGTCTATGCATATATATGTTGAAAACTGTTAAGTTCTCTTCATTTGTAACTAAGAAGATGTATGGTATAAAGACATTCCTTAAAGGGGTTATCCAGCGCTACAAAAACATGACCACTTTCTTCCAGACAGCCCCACTCTTGTCTCCAGCTTGGGCGGGGTTTTGCTGCTCAATTTCATTGAAGTGAATGGAGCTTAATTGCAGCCGCACCTGAACTGGAGACAAGTCGTGTTATCTCTGAGAGAAAGTGGCCATGTTTATATAGCACTTGATAACCCCTTTAATTGTAATAGTTCCTATAGTATATATATGGCACAGTGCCAATATTGTAAACTCCAGTATATAGGAAGTACCAAACAGAAACTAAAAAACTCGTTTACAATAGCATATTAGAGACATGACATCACGGGCAACTTTAACATTACATCAATTTATGTTGAGACTGACAAAGCACTTTGTGGACTTTCACGAAGAAGATATTAGTGGCCGACAAGTAATCCCTATTGAGAGGGTATGAGAACCTAAAAGAGGTGGAGATAGGACTAAGTTACTCTGTAATAGAGAAAATTATTGGATACTGCATCTTGTCACTAGACGTTTGTATATGTATATATTGTGTTAATGACTAATGGGGAACCCTGAAATGCGTAGGCGTTTGTTTTTAAACTGTTATTTTTATGCACGAAGGAAGACTACTACAACTTTTTATTGGAGCTGTGGAATCCAGCGTTTTTTCCTTGTATGTTTTCCCGGGACACAGCCCGAGTTCATCTACGTGCTACAATACAGAAACGCCAGACAAGCCGCTGGGAGACAAATAGAGGGGTGAGCTGACTATTGCTACATATGAATTGCATATCACAGCTATAATTACTGTATCCAGGTCCAGTCTCCTGAAGGCTGCTATATAACAGCTATAGTTACTGTATCCAGGTCCAGTCTCCTGAAGGCTGCTATATAACAGCTATACTTACTGTATCCAGGTCCAGTCTCCTGAAGGCAGCTATATAACAGCTATACTTACTGTAGCCAGGTCCAGTCTCCTGAAGGCTGCTATATAAACAGCTATACTTACTGTATCCAGATCTATTCTCCTGAAGGAAGCTTTATAACAGATGTACTTACTGTATCCAGGTCCAATCTCCGGAAAGCAACTATATCACAGCTATACTTACGTGGCGGGCGTGCTGAAGGGAGGGCACAGTGACCGGGGGGGGGGGGGGGGGGCAGATATTACAAAATGTGAGCACCACACGGCCACTTTTCCTAGTGAGCCAAAAATGGGATCAGCCAGCCACCCCTGGATACTGGATACACTGGTTTGGCACTACCACACTGTTGGGTCTTGTAGTCATTGTAGTGTAGAGTAGGGAGTGTTGTACATTGTGCAAAGTTGAAGACACACTCAAATTCTTGAACAGTTAAATTGTTTACTGAAGAACTTGGTAAACAGTAGAATTTTTAGCAGTTTTTGCACAGTTGTGTGAACAGTACAGTTGATAAGGAACTAGTTATCCAAGATCCCTGTGAACGAGGTGGATCTGTAGTGTGCTTGACTAGATAGTTTAGGTAGTGTGCAGCCAAACGCTGTTATGTGTAATTAGTAAAGGTGATTGAGTTGGTGTGGGGTGGTTACTCGAGGGAAGGGGCTTATCCAGACCCGAAAGCTCTCAACAATAGGAACTCTGGTCACTTTGAGGGTGACAGTAGAAAAGTACCTGCTTCCACGGGAATGAGCGTCCGCTTCGACTATCTTGTGTGCTCAGAGTGTAATAGGATCGGGGAATGCAGGACCCAATCTGGGTGAAGCTAATTGCTTGTGACCCTCTAGGAACAGTAGCAACTTGCAGCAGAGTCTCGGCTTGAATGTAGTGCACTTTGCTAACTGCTGGCTTGACTGTACAGAAAATCCTCCTTCTTTACTCCTCCGATAGTCCCTTTGTGTGGATAAGTTATCCCTATCCCTTTCACGCCCCTATAGGTATTCTACCCAGACACCTCGCAACCTGAACTGAATAGTTAATCCATTATAGAGCTTTTACCTTCAGCTAAACCTGAGCAGTGTACTGTGGAAAAGCTACACCAAGTGGAAGGAGTTACATATTACAGTTACCTATTGCAGTGCATACACATATACAGGATACCAACCTATACCTGCTAGAAAAGACAGTGGACCCACTCTGGGACACTGCATACTCCCCAACCGAGAAAATGCCGTCCCCGTCATACTTATAGGGAGGTATCTGTAAACAAACATTAGAAGAAATAGTTAGGATCAGCAGAAGTTACTCAATAGTATACAACAAACACTATAAAGAATGTGAGAAAGCTACTACTACAGTGAGTTGACCCTTTGTGCTTCTCTCTGAGCATCTCAGCAATTGCTGTTCTCATACAGGAACAGGAGCATGATAGTCCATGATGTCTTGATAAGCTTGAGTAGATGGTGATGGTGGACAGTAGTAAAGGTGCTGAGGGAAGTGTGACAGCAGCAGGAACTAGATGTCCAATATTTCCCCAATAGATGGCCGTCTTGGTTCCACTTAACCCCTTAACGACAAAGGGCGTATATTTACGCCCTACTGCCGTTAAGGACGTTCAGAGCGGGGCCGTATGGCGACCCCGCTCTGAACAGCGGCGGTCCCGGGTGCCGCTTTTAGCCCGGGACCGCAGGTATTAGCGGGCACGGTCCGATCGCCGTGCCCACTAATACAGTAATCGGATGCAGCTGTCAAACATGACAGCTGCATCCGATTACAGGATTCAGCTGTTCCCTGGTGTCTAGTGGAGGAGATCGATCCTCCGGGATGTTATCCCGGAGGAGCAATCTCCATAACTGAAGCCGGCCGGGGACCGCTCAAAGATGACGCTGTCGCCGGCTCGGCACTCGTTTGTTATCGGCTGCAGCAGCCAAAAGCAAACGAGTGCCGATCTCATTGATCTTTGCTGTATATCTTTACAGCAAAGATCTCAATGAGAGATCAAAGTGTATATACTAGAAGTCCCCCAGGGGGGCTTCTAGTATATGTGTAAAAAAATAAAATAAGTGTTGTTGTCAATAAAAAGCCCCCTCCCCTAATAAAAGTCTGAATCACCCCCCTTTTCCCAGGTTATAAATAAAAGTAAATAAATAAACATGTTTGCTATCCCCGTGTGCGTAATCGCCCGAACTATTAATCACATTCCTGATCTCGCACGGTTAACGGCGTCAGCGCAAAAAAATCCCAAAGTGCAAAATTGCGCATTTTTGGTCGAATCAAATCCAGAAAAATTGTAATAAAAAGCGATCAAAAAGTCGTTTATGCGCAATCAAGGTACCGATAGAAAGAACGCATCATGGCGCAAAAAATGACACCTGACACAGCCCCATAGACCAAAGGATAAAAGCGCTATAAGCTGGGGAATGGAGCGGTTTTAAGTGACATATATTTGTTGACAATGGTTTGAATTTTTTACAGGCCATCAGATACAATATAAGTTAGACATGTTACATATCGTTTTAATCGTAACGACTTGAGGAACATGCATAACAAGTCAGTTTTACCCCAGGGCGACTGGCGTAAAAACACATTTCCCCGAAATAAACAAAATGCGTTTTTTTTTTTCCATTTTACCACACTTTAAATTTTTTTCTGGTTTCGCAGTGTACTTTATGCAAAAATTCAGCCTGTCATTGCAAAGTACAATTAGTGATGCTAAAAATAAGGCCTCATGTGGGTTTCTAGGTGGAAAAATGCAAGTGCCATGGCCTTTTAAACACAAGGAGGAAAAAACGAAAACGCAAAAATCTAAATTGGCTCTGTCTTTAAGGGGTTAAGCCACCGGAGAATAGGATAGTGTACTTTGATACTGTGGAGGGCATGGTAATGACAGCTCATCACTGGTACAGAGTTTCAACCCATTACGATGCATAGTTTGTGATGCTCTTCCTTGCTTCTGGATCTCATACACATCTGCTGAGAGAAATGGTATGGCAACCACAGTGTATGGCTTTACTTCCCATAATAACTAACTTTCCTGAGCGGTGATTGTTCTTTAGCCACACTTTATCATCAATCAGAGGCTGAGCATGAGCATGCTGATTATAGTCATTCTTCTGCCTCCTACGAGCTTCTTCCATTCGAGAATCTTCTGTGCCTCATGGTTTCTTTGTTGATGTTCAGACACCCACTCTGTCTCCAGCAAAGGGTTGATAGAATCTGGTATCTAAATTCCAAGTTCACTTTCTTTGGGTAATTGACCTTGCCTCCCAAACACGAGTTAGAACGGAGAATAACCAGTTGAACAATGAGTGGTGTTGTTATACATTCATTAGTTCTTAGAAGTTCAGGCCACTCCGCCTGTTTGGATATTGATGCTGTACGCAGCATATTAATGAAGATTTGATCCTGGAACACCTCAGATTCAAATGCAGAACCTTGATCTAGAAAGTACAGCTTCAGGGCAACCATAGTGTTTTGCATAGCGGTTGTGGAACATGACAGCAGTTGTTCTTGCTGTAAGGTCTCTGATGGGTACCAGAACAGTCCACCTACTATAGTGATCCACCATAGTGAGGGCATAGGTGTAACCAGCATGAGTTTCATGTGATCGAGAGCCACAATCTCATTGGGCTTTTGAGTACAGATAGGACGAAGGGGAGCTGTTGTGTCTTTCTTGCCAACCGTGGCCAGGTTGCATGCTGGGCAGTTGGATCACCAGTTTTCAATATCGGATCTCATACTGACCCAATAAAGCAGTCTTCTGATATTCTTCAGTTTTGTGAAGGTGTGTTTACATGTAAAGATTATCGTGCGAATTTGCACGATAACGAATTCGAACGATAATCGTACGTGTAAACGCAGCGAACGATCGAACGATGAACGAGAAATCGTTAATTTTGATCTTTCAACATGTCATCAAATCGTCGTTTGCAAAAAATTAGCAGATCGTTCCGTGTGAACAGTCGTTCGCCGATTTAACCAATGTGTGAGATAGGCTTAAGCTAACGCAAAACGATTTTCCGTACGATATATCGTACAGTCTAAACGCTGATCGTTATGAAAAAAAAAATCGTTACTCCGACATCGTTAATCGTACGATCGGGCCAATTATCGTTTTGTGTAAACGCACCTTTAGTCTTGAGGGTTGCGGCCATTGTATCCACCTGTTCTTGAAGGGGGTTGATAATAACAGGTGTGGAGGTTTGAACTGAATGAACCACCGGATCAGGAATCATGTGGGGTGTCAGTGCAGGAGTTGCACTCCCAAGGATGAAGGGTAAGGGGCTGTGCACAAGTCCTCAGGGGGCTCCTCATATGGACCAGGAAGACTTAAGGTCCAAGCTTTGAAATTCAGTAAAGTGTAACCATGGATTGTGTTTAGTTAGGTCATGAATCTACATGAGTCTACCCCTTCTATGAACCTGTCCATTAGGATGCATTTAGTATCTGCAGGGGTAAAGCTATCAATGTGGTGGACAGCTCTTAATGCTGCATGTAGTGAAAGTGCATAGTCTCTCAAGCTCTCACCTGGCTTCTGTTGCAGACTGTAGATGCAGAGTCTCACCTCTGATGGGGACTGGATTTCAAACTCATCCTCGAGTTTGCTAAGGATCTGGGCCACGCTGGTTTTCTGTGCAGAGGCCCAGGTACGCACGGGAGTTTTCTCTCTGCTATTTGTTTAATATTTATGCGATAGTTAAATAGTTCACTCTTCCATTTTTTTTTCTTTGTTTCCACGTTTCTATATTATATCACACGTCATAAAATAGAATGCGCAACCTTATTAAATAATATATCTACATATAAAACATAATGACTAGGTAGAGGATTATAACAAGCCCAAGTATGAATAATGTATACATAGTTCTATACATACAATAAATCAGACTGATGTATATGTTCACTGTTGATTTAAATGTAAATGAGAGGCTTTTAGTCACGGATTTTCTTTAGGCTACACCTAGGTTTACCACATTTGTAGCATCCAATAGTTTTAAGCCAAGTACTTGTAGGTAATGAACCCTGATATAAACTGGGTGGCAACTGGTTGTGTAAGGATCTTCTGGCAAAACATTATGTACCGAGAGCCAGAACCTCAGGCAACAGCTCATCCTTCAACAGTACAGGAAAATGTTTCTAGCAAATCTGTGTATTAACCTATGTTCCTTAGGGCCCTATTCCACCAGACGATTATCGTTTGCATAATCGTTAATGTTTAACGATCTCAAACGACCGCTATTGCGAAAGACCTGAAAACGTTCACTCATTTCTATGGAACGATAATCGTTACTTATGATCGTAATTGCGATCGTTTTTCTTCACTATTTATTCGCTATTGCATTCGTATCTATTGCGAACGATGTCTTATTTAATGCGAACGATTTGCGAACGAGCAACGATAAAAATAGGTCCAGGTCTTATAAAGCGATCAACGATTTCTCGTTTGGTAGTTAATCGTTAACTGCATTTCAACCGAACGATTATCGTTTAAATTCGAACGATTTAACGACAATCTGAACGATAATCGTCCGGTGGAATAGGGCCCTTAGGTTTACAATCTGTTAGGCTACGTTCACACAGAGCAAAAGGGGCGGATTACGCAAGGAAATATTTCCGCCTGAAATCAACTGACGCTGAATTCCGAGCAGAATATAAGCAGAACGTAAGCAGAATCCCTGCGTATTCTGCTAGGAAAGTGTTCAGCTCGTAATCAGCTCTTGACAAATTCAGCGCGGAATACTCGAGGAATCCGCGCTGAATCCGCATGCATTCAGCGTTGAAATTCAGCGAGTATTTGGTGAGTAAACTAGACTATACCAGAACATATACTAGAATCCTCCTCCCCCCCCTTTTCCCCATTTCCACGCTGATTCAGCGAGTAATTTCCGCTTGTATTACGCTTGTATTCCGCGCTGAATACGCGCGTATTCCGCGCTGAAACAGAAAATCAGAGCCCCATTGATTTGTATAGGCTTCCGCTAGCGGAAGAATGAACATGTTCATTCTTCTGGCGGAAAGCGGATTAGTTCAGTGCGGAAATTCCACTGTGTGAACTGCAGAGCAGAATTTCCATTCAACACAATGGAAATGAGCTCTGCACCTATTCTAACAGCTGAAATTTCAGCGCTGATTCAGCGCAGAAATTCAGCTGCTTTTGCTCAGTGGGAACGAGCCCTAATGGCTTTAGCTCTAAGACTTTAATACTACCCTGTTTCCCTGAAAATAAGACCTACTAGAGGTTTTGCTGAATTGCTAAATATAAGGCCTCCCCGGAAAGTAAGACCAAGCTAATTTATTGTTTGGAAGCATGGCAGCCGAACAGAACACCGGGGCATGCAACTGGGATTCTTTTTCTTCATTTTTTTTTTTCCTGCACTGGAAGCTTTGCAATACCAGGTCAATGCCTGGAGAGGACAGATCAAGCTCTTTCTCCATCTCCCTGTTGTAAAAACCCATTTATATGGTCCCTAGATAGGGGAACGTAGCAAATATTAAACTGATAAGAACAGATACTACACTTGATCTTAGCCAAAAGGCCTGGGAAGCGATCTGGGATTCTTTTTAACCCACTTGTCCCCTATCTTCACCATCCATTGCAGAGCAGCTGCATGCAGGACATGAAGACCGTCACCTGCCACCAACTCCGATGTTCCCTTCCACGGCCGTCACTCCTAAATGTGCAGGCGAGGCATCAAGAGGCCTGTCGCCTGCCACCATCCCAGTTTTCCCCTGCCACCAGATGCAGAGCTGCACACAGTCTGACGTTATCCCCTGCTGCCATACCGTAAGCTGTCACTGCTGTGCTGTACGAGTGTGCTGTGGTGAGTTTCCCTTATGGCCGGAAGCCGCCATATCGTACGCTGTCCCTGATGTGCTGTATGAGTGTGCTGAGGTGAGCTCCCCCTAGTGATCGGAAGCCACCATACCATAGGCTGTCCCTGCTGTGCTGTACGAGTGTGCTGAGCTCCCTCTGGTGGCTGGAAGCCATCATACCGTACGTTTTTCCCAGCTGTGCTCTACGAGTGTGCTGTGGTGAGCTCCCCCTGGTGGCCAGAGACTGCCATACCATACACTTAGTCTCTGCTCTGCTGTCCGAGTGTGCTGTGGTGAGCCATAAGGCACCATACTGTATGCTCTGTCCCTGTTGTGCATGTGACATGAACTCTTCTTCGTGGAAAAATAAGATATCCCCTGAAAATAAGAGTGAGCACATCTTTGGGAGCAAAAAATAATAAAAGACAAAAAAGGGAATGGAATATATTTGTCCCTGTAATCATAGATCAATTTCATTGTAGGACATTGTATATGGATTTACCAGATGAAACCCTTCTAGCCAGGTGCTAGGTGACACCTGTGAGCGTGTAATATGATGCTCCCTGCAGTAGGCTTACGATAAAGACCTGCATATATTTTTCCTATTGTAACATCACCCCTAAGAAAGAAACCGAGGTATAGTCACAATGGGGGACATTTACTATTGAGTTTAAAACGTGCAATTTTTCTACAGAGTACTTGTTTTTTTTTACCTAGCCGAATGAGACAAATTGAACAAAAAAATCATTAATTTGTGAATAAAAATAATCACAAAAAATTCACCTGGTACTGACCATACATACCCTTCACCTGTTTTTGCCTTTTTTTTTTTTTTTTTAAATGCGCAAATGATAAATTGGCCCCAAATCATGGATTATGTAAATTTTGGTGAATACTCCAAACAGGCAGATTAAAAAATTGCATCTAAAATTTTAAGGTATCACGTTAAGATAAAACAGAATCTCATAAAGAGAAACATTAGTATGCCATATTAGACAGAGCTCATCTATACAACAGACATACCACCAGACAGTACAGATTACTGGTGTTGAATAGGTTAATACGTCTACCCCAGAGAATAGAATGCTTTATTTGCATGTGAAACACTCTGAATAGCCACTTTGGTACTGGCCCTTTAAGAGCAGACTTTGATACCGTCCTTTTAAGAGTGACTTTGGTACCGACCCTTTAAGAGCAACTTAGGTACTGTCCCTTGAAGAGCGAAAGTGGCCAAGGCCCTTTATGAGCAACTTATGTACTGTTCCTTAAAAACTTTGGTACTGCCCCTTTAAGAACAACTTTGGTATTGTCCCTTTAAGAGTGCGTTCACAAGTGCAGGATCCGCAGCATATTTGATGGCCCAGAGTTACTTTGCATTGAATCTGCAACTTCAAATCTGCTGCAGATCGTGTACGTGTGAACGCACCCTAAGAGTGACTTTAGTACTGCCTCTGTAAGAGCGACTGTGGTACTGGTCCTTTAAGAGTGAATGTTGCCCCAGCCCTTTAAGAGCGACTTTGAAACTGTCCCTTTGAGAGCCACTTATGTACCATCCCTTTAAGAGCGACATTGGTACTGCCCTTTATCCCTTAGACGACCTAGGGTGTACAGGTACGCCCTAGAAGTCTGTGCCCAGATGACCGTGGGCGTACCTGTACGCCCTGACCTAAGAAGAGCACTTCATAGCAGTGAGCAGACGGCACCTCACCATTAATGACAGGCTGCAGCCATCGTGCTGCAGCGTGCCATTAACCCCTTAAACGTTGCGACCGCGGCGTTTAAGTGTAAGTGACAGGGGGAGTCTCCCCCAATGTGATTGCGGGGGTCCTGATCGTTAAAACGGACCGCCGGAGGTCTCTCACCTGCCTTTGTGCGGTCCGATTGGCGATCTGTTCACTGAGCCTGCACAGGCAGGCTCAATGAGCAGATCGCCTATCACACTGATCAATGCTATACCTATGGCATAGCAATGATCAGTGTAGTAAATGAAAGTAATGAATGTACAAGTCCCCCAAAGGGACTTCAAATGTGTAAAAAAACATGAATTACTAACCGGTAATTGCTTTTCCTCGAAGCCCATGACGGCACCCATGGAGAGGTCCACCTCCCGCTCCTCTGGACAGGGAACAGTTCACTGGATCCATAAAAGAGACCGCCCCTTCATCGCCAGTTCGTCATTAAGGAATCTCAGGAGCATATCTAAATCTTCTTTGGAAAATAAGTATATTTTCCTAGTTTATCAAAACACACTTTTTTTTTTTCCAACAAAAAACTATTACTAATTTTAATATCATATAATACTTCTTATATGACTATATCAATACAAAGTCTTACTACTAGTGAAAGACCAATATATACAATATTAGGGAGGGTATTAGGCGGGTGCCGTCATGGGCTTCGAGGAAAAGCAATTACCGGTTAGTAATTCATGTTTTCCCTCTCGCCCTATGACGGCACCCATGGAGACTAGAATAGGAATTACGCCTAGGGTGGGACCACTGCCTGCAATACCCTTCTCCCAAAGATTAAGTCTTCTTGAGAGGATAACTGGAGCCTATAGTGCTTAAAAAAGGTATGGGGGGAGCTCCACGTAGCAGCCCTGCATATTTGCTCAATAAATACTGAGGCTCTCTCCGCCCAGGATGTGGCTACTGAACGGGTAGAGTGAGCCCCGAACCCGGATGGAACTTCGATACCCGCGGCTAGATAGGCAGAAGAGATGGTGTTCTTAATCCACTTAGCTATCACCTGGGCAGATGCAGCCTTCCCTCTATTCTTTCCCTGAAAGAGTATTAAAATATTATTGGAAAGCCTCCACTGTTCTGTATTCTGTAGATAATGGATAAGACATCTCCTGACATCTAGACAGTGAAAACGAGACTCCCCCTCATTAGAGGGGTTGGGACAGAATGAGGGGAGTACCACTTCCTGGGATCTGTGGAAATCAGAAACCACCTTGGGAAGGAAGGCTGGGTCTGGAGATAGTATCCCCCTATCCTCTCTAATGGACATATAGGGTTGCTGAATGGAGAAAGCTGATATTTCTCCTACTCTCCTGGCAGAGGTGATAGCTAGAAGGAAGGCTAACTTCTGAGAGAGAGTCTTGATGGAGAGATCTGCTAAGGGTTCAAATGGAGGTTCTGTTAGCTGGGAGAAAACTAGATTTAAATCCCACGGTGGGAGTTTAGGCTTGATGGAAGGGAAGATTCTATCTGTTGCCCTCATGAACCTCCTAACCCAGGGATGTTCCGCCAGCTTAAAGTCAAAGAGGGAACTGAGAGCTGAAATCTGGACCCTAATAGTACTAGGCCTTAACCTCTTATTTAGACCTTCCTGTAGGAAATCTAGTACTACTGGGATATCTGGTGGAACTAATACATTAATGGGTTTATTAACAAACCTACAAAATGCTCTCAAAGTTCTAAGATATATTTCTGATGTGACTCTCTTTTTACTGGCCAGGAGGGTGGTGATGACCTGTTCTGAAAGCCCCCTGTCTATGAGGATCTGCCTCTCAATAGCCATGCTGTCAGGTGGAGATTCTTGACTTCCGGATGGTAAATTGGACCCTGACTGAGAAGATCCGGAGTCTCTGGCAGTACCCAGGGATCTGTAACGGACATGACCCTCAACCAAGAGAACCACACCCTGGGCCAGAATGGCGCTATCATGATAACCAGAGCTTTGTCCTGCTTGACCTTCCTGAGAACTCTGGGGATCATCCTGAATGGAGGGAAGGCATACAGGAGTCCCTGATTCCAAGGATGAGCTAGCGCATCTATCCCTATCGGGTTGTCTGATGGGCTCAGGGAGAAGAACCTCTCTACCTTCTTGTTCGCTTTGGAAGCGAAGAGATCTATTACTGGAAGACCCCATCTGGCACAGATCTGTTGAAACACCTGGACTGACAAGCTCCACTCCCCCTGGTTTAGCTGGTGTCTGCTCAGGTAGTCTGCTTTTATATTCTCTGAACCCTTTAGATGTAGTGCTGTGCGGGAGGAGAGATGAGGTTCTACCAGTCTGAAGATGAAGTGTGGAACTCTCATTAGATCAAACAAACCAAAAATAAAGTGCCCTAAAGGTAGGTAATCTGGATGGTTCAAATACCAAAACAATTTTATAAGGGCCAAAAGCCCAGATCACATCCAGTAAACCTACCACTAAGTAAAACGTAACTTTTAATAACTTTCAAATAGAAATAATAAGTATAAAGTTGTGCTCATTAAAATCAAAGAGCTTCCATAACCTTCTACAATGAATCAACCTATATCTGTATAGTCATAGTGTGGCCCATGAAGCCCATGTGTGGGTGAAACTAGTTGAGGGGCTGTGCGGTTGATTTTAAATTCATTGCTTTCATAGCCCAGTTAGATAGTAATATACTACGAGGTAGTCAGTAGTCTGCAGCTACTATGACTATACAGATATAGGTTGATTCACTGTAGAAGGTTATGGAAGCTCTGTGATTTTAATGAGCACAACTTTATACTTATTATTTCTATTTGAAAGTTATTAAAAGTTACGTTTTACTTAGTGGTAGGTTTACTGGATGTGATCTGGGCTTTTGGCCCTTATAAAATTGTTTCGACTCTCATTAGCTCTCTGGATCTTGTGCCCCCTTGGTGATTTATGTACGCTACTACTGATGAGTTGTCTGACTGGACCTTTACATGTCTGTCTCTTAGGAGGGGCAGAGCCTGGGATAGGGAGACGAAGACTGCCCTTAGCTCTCTGACGTTCTGAGACAAGGCAGCTTCCTCTGGCTTCCATAACCCCTGGAGTATTATGTCTGTTGTGTGGGCTCCCCAGCCCCGAGGGCTGGCATCGGTAGTTAGGATGACTTCGTCTGAGCGTACCCAGGGAACCCCTTTTTCCAGATTTTTCCAGATTGGGCTTCTTGGCAGAATCAGCAGAGTTGAACAAAAGACCTCTACTTTTTCTAGAGGTCCTCCATTCCCTTCTACCTGAATGGCCCTACCTCTGCCCCTATAATTACTTTTGGGAGGCTGGGGTACAACTGGAAACCCCTTCTTTCTATCGGAAGCTTTCTCAAGGACTGCATCAAGGGTGGAACCGAAGAGAAATTCACCCTCACAGGGTACGGCACATAGCTTTGCCTTGGAAGTAATGTCCCCTTTCCAGTCCCTGAGCCAAACGGATCAACCTCCTCTATGTTGGAAGCCGAAGGTTCCGACTGGTGAGACTCATTATCAATCTCAACGACCTCACCAAAGTCCTCTGTCTCGGACATAGGATCCTCCTCATCTGCCTCCGTACTGGGACCAGGCCTAGGCTCAGACCTGGAGGATTCTCCCGTCTCCACGGGGACTAGGGTCTGAGAGGGAAGGGATGATTTAATTTCCCCTCTAATAAGTTCCTTAATGTCCTTCATGAAGGATGGTGTTTCTTCCTCCAGGAATCTATTACGACAGGAGCTGCATAATGTCTTATTGTGACTACTCAGCTTTCTGTCACACACAGGACACTCTCTGGTCTTAGTACGGGATGTTTTTGGTGCCTATAAGAAAACAATATACATACTATGTGTACACACTTCAAACCATCATAAATATTGTGAGGGTACCAAGTTAGCTCCTGTCATACCGGTTGAGTCTCAGAAAGGGTCTCAGGATTATCTGCGCGCTCCTCCATAATGGAAGTAGATATGTCTGCAGAGTTTGCAACAGAGCGTGCTGTATGCAGAGATTGGCAGCCGGGAACGTGCTGAAAATGCAGAGTGCACAGCCAGAAGCCTGCTGGAATACCTGCTCAACGTGGACGCCATCCTCGATGACGGCTGGGCTCCTTTTGAATTCGGCGCCAAGGAATGGCTGGCTCCTCCCCTCCGCCGCGCGCCAGCACACCCTCTCCAGATCGCTACAGCGATAGGCTCACCTAACAGGCCCCAAGCCTGTGGTCCGGAAGAGCATGGCCCCGCCGGAACCCCTCCCCCGAAGCAGCCAGAGCGTCCCCGGACGTCAGACGCACGTGACGTCACCACGCGCACGCCGAAGCGCGCGTCCCGCAACCCGGAAGTGCTAGGACCGCCCGCTTACCGGAGGACGTCGGGCCGCTGACCGGAGAGCCAGGGAGGATCCGGAGGTCGTCTTTCTGACAGGTGCTGGGGAGAGAGCCAGTCTTAGCAGCTGCTCCGTTAGAAGACTTACGCCGCCAGGATGTCGGCAGTAAGGTAAGTAAGCCGGTTGCCCCATTCCCCTCTTCTTATGCTGGATCCTTTGGAGAGGTGGGAGAACCACCTCCTGCCTCCTGCTCCAAAGGACAGGAAACAGAACTGGCGATGAAGGGGCGGTCTCTTCTTTTATGGATCCAGTGAACTGTTTCCTGTCCAGAGGAGCGGGAGGTGGACCTCTCCATGGGTGACGCGCGTCGTCCCTGTCCTCGATCTTCTGTCAACGACGAGCAGCCGTTGATGCAGCAGGGGAGGGCCGGCATCAGGGACGGCTGCAGCGATTCGGCCGGCCTCCCGAAGATTACGTTTTGACAGAAGATCGGGGACAACGCGCGTCAGGTATGTATGGTACACCACACTTCCGGGTACACGTGCGGGGGTGGGGGAACACAGGGAAGGGGGCCATTCACATACATAACATACATTACAAAGTTGTATAACTTTGTAATGTGTGTTATTTTGTGAATAATTTCTTAGCGCCGCACTACCCCTTTAAGAGCAACTTTGGTGCCAAGCCTGTAAGAGCTAATTCAGTACTGGCTCTGACTTTGATACATATTCCTTAACAGTCTATTCTGCTGTCACATCACGTCTCATCCTCCAGAGCTGCACTCACTGTTCTGCTGTTACATCATGTCTCATCCCCCAGAGCTGCACTCACTATTCTGCTGTTACATCATGTCTCATCCCCCAGAGCTGCACTCACTATTCTGCTGTTACATCATGTCTCATCCTCCAGAGCTGCACTCACTATTCTGCTGTTACATCTTATCTCATCCTCCAGAGCTGCACTCACTATTCTGCTGTTACATCTTATCTCATCCTCCAGAGCTGTACTCACTATTCTGCTGTTACATCATGTCTCATCCCCCAGAGCTGCACTCACTATTCTGCTGTTACATCATGTCTCATCCTCCAGAGCTGCACTCACTATTCTGCTGTTACATCATGTCTCATCCTCCAGAGCTGCACTCACTATTCTGCTGTTACATCATGTCTCATCCTCCAGAGCTGCACTCACTATTCTTCTGTTACATCCTGTCTCATCCTCCAGAGCTGCACTCACTATTCTGCTGTTACATCATGTCTCATCCCCAGAGCTGCACTCACTATTCTGCTGGGCACATGGGGGCGCTGTTCTAGCTCCTTTACTATAACAAAACAAACACGTTCTCCTCATGAGCTTCTCCTCACAGCCTTACTCTAGTCACAACCACAATCACGTTACGTTCTTTGGCGCCACCGCCCAACCAATCACAGAACGCTACATTGATCAGCTGACTCGGCAATGCCTTCCACGTGACATATAATAAGGAGAGATGACGCGCGGCGGCCATATTTGTACACCCTTCCCGTAGTCTCGGCTTCATGTATGTAGCGGTGTTACCTGCCTGACGGTCTCCGATGACGGCGCTCTCGTGACCGTTTTACCTATATCTATACAGTTCAGCAAGCGCCATTTTGCCGGAGACCAAACTCATTTTAATATCAATAGGAAACAACGTGACATCGCATCCTGTGAATGTGAGGTGAGTGCGGCCTCTGTAGTTTGGGGCGTGGCCTGTATGTGGTGACGTCGCGATGGGGCGTGGCTCCGTTCTGGACGCGGGAAGTTCAGATGCTCGTATGGGTTACAGAGAAGTACGGTGATCAGGTGACAGGACGGTATACAGGGCCGGTAGGGGGCGCCTCATCCTACATCACCCTCCCCGGATGGCGCCGATCCCGGTCCGTCACATCGTGTCCTTCAGCTCTCAGGTGCGCGGCCCCCGGGGTCACTGTCATTATATATTATACATGTATTCTGCTGTGTGTGTGTGGATATTACTGACAGCCACCAGATGGCAGCACATACACTGCAGAATAGACACCATCCCCTTGCTTTACTGCTTGTTGTGAAAGCTTGTGTCCCTGTAGTACACACAGTTCTCCACCAGGTGTCAGCAGTGTATTACCTTACCTGTAGTACACACAGTTCTCCACCAGGTGTCAGCAGTGTATTTCCTTACCTGTAGTACACCCAGTTCTCCACCAGGTGTCAGCAGTGTATTTCCTTACCTGTAGTACACACAGTTCTCCACCAGGTGTCAGCAGTGTATTACCTTACCTGTAGTACACACAGTTCTCCACCAGGTGTCAGCAGTGTATTTCCTTACCTGTAGTACACACAGTTCCCCACCAGGTGTCAGCAGTGTATTATTTCCTTACCTGTAGTACACACAGTTCCCCACCAGGTGTCAGCAGTGTATTTCCTTACCTGTAGTACACACAGTTCCCCACCAGGTGTCAGCAGTGTATTATTTCCTTACCTGTAGTACACACAGTTCTTCACCAGGTGTCAGCAGTGTATTTCCTGCCTGTAGTACACACAGTTCTCCACCAGGTGTCAGCAGTGTATTTCCTGCCTGTAGTACACACAGTTCTCCACCAGGTGTCAGCAGTGTATTTCCTTACCTGTAGTACACACAGTTCTCCACCAGGTCTCAGCAGTGTATTTCCTGCCTGTAGTACTCCCAGGTCTCCACCAGGTGTCAGCAGTGTATTATTTCCTTACCTGTAGTACTGCCAGTTCTCCACCAGGTGTCAGCAGTGTATTATTTCCTTACCTGTAGTACTGCCAGTTCTCCACCAGGTGTCAGCAGTGTATTTCCTTACCTGTAGTACACACAGTTCTCCACCAGGTGTCAGCAGTGTATTATTTCCTTACCTGTAGTACTCCCAGTTCTCCACCAGGTGTCAGCAGTGTATTTCCTTACCTGTAGTACTCCCAGTTCCCCACCAGGTGTCAGCAGTGTATTTCCTGCCTGTAGTACACACAGTTCCCCACCAGGTGTCAGCAGTGTATTTCCTTACCTGTAGTACTCCCAGGTCTCCACCAGGTGTCAGCAGTGTATTTCCTGCCTGAAGTACACACAGTTCTCCACCAGGTGTCAGCAGTGTATTATTTCCTTACCTGTAGTACTCCCAGTTCTCCACCAGGTGTCAGCAGTGTATTTCCTTACCTGTAGTACACACAGTTCTCCACCAGGTGTCAGCAGTGTATTATTTCCTTACCTGTAGTACTCCCAGTTCTCCACCAGGTGTCAGCAGTGTATTTCCTTACCTGTAGTACACACAGTTCCCCACCAGGTGTCAGCAGTGTATTTCCTTACCTGTAGTACACACAGTTCCCCACCAGGTGTCAGCAGTGTATTTCCTTACCTGTAGTGCACACAGTTCTCCACCAGGTGTCAGCAGTGTATTTCCTGCCTGTAGTGCACACAGTTCTCCACCAGGTGTCAGCAGTGTATTATTTCCTTACCTGTAGTACACACAGTTCTCCACCAGGTGTCAGCAGTGTATTATTTCCTTATCTGTAGTGCACACAGTTCTCCACCAGGTGTCAGCAGTGTATTATTTCCTTACCTGTAGTACTCCCAGTTCTCCACCAGGTGTCAGCAGTGTATTTCCTTACCTGTAGTACACACAGTTCTCCACCAGGTGTCAGCAGTGTATTTCCTTACCTGTAGTACTCCCAGGTCTCCACCAGGTGTCAGCAGTGTATTATTTCCTTACCTGTAGTACTCCCAGGTCTCCACCAGGTGTCAGCAGTGTATTTCCTTACCTGTAGTACACACAGTTCCCCACCAGGTGTCAGCAGTGTATTTCCTTACCTGTAGTACACACAGTTCCCCACCAGGTGTCAGCAGTGTATTTCCTTACCTGTAGTACACACAGTTCTCCACCAGGTGTCAGCAGTGTATTTCCTTACCTGTAGTACTCCCAGTTCCCCACCAGGTGTCAGCAGTGTATTATTTCCTTACCTGTAGTACACACAGTTCCCCACCAGGTGTCAGCAGTGTATTATTTCCTTACCTGTAGTACACACAGTTCCCCACCAGGTGTCAGCAGTGTATTATTTCCTTACCTGTAGTACACACAGTTCCCCACCAGGTGTCAGCAGTGTAATATTTCCTTACCTGTAGTACTCCCAGTTCACCACCAGGTGTCAGCAGTGTATTTCCTTACCTGTAGTACACACAGTTCCCCACCAGGTGTCAGCAGTGTATTTCCTTACCTGTAGTACTCCCAGGTCTCCACCAGGTGTCAGCAGTGTATTTCCTTACCTGTAGTACACACAGTTCTCCACCAGGTGTCAGCAGTGTATTTCCTTACCTGTAGTACACACAGTTCTCCACCAGGTGTCAGCAGTGTATTTCCTGCCTGTAGTACACACAGTTCCCCACCAGGTGTCAGCAGTGTATTATTTCCTTACCTGTAGTACACACAGTTCCCCACCAGGTGTCAGCAGTGTAATATTTCCTTACCTGTAGTACTCCCAGTTCCCCACCAGGTGTCAGCAGTGTATTTCCTTACCTGTAGTACTCCCAGTTCCCCACCAGGTCTCAGCAGTGTATTATTTCCTTACTTGTAGTACTCCCAGTTCCCCACCAGGTGTCAGCAGTGTATTTCCTTACCTGTAGTACACACAGTTCTCCACCAGGTGTCAGCAGTGTATTTCCTTACCTGTAGTACTCCCAGTTCTCCACCAGGTGTCAGCAGTGTATTTCCTTACCTGTAGTACTGCCAGTTCTCCACCAGGTGTCAGCATGTTCCATCTCTTCAATCAGAAAGTCTCTGTAGCACTCAAGCTCATAAAATCAGGGTCCTTTATTTGTCACGAACACATATACATCCAAAAGATACACAAGGAGTGTGCAGCAACGCGTTTCAACGTAACCGTCTTTTTCACAGCTTATACACTTAATACATAAAAAGCTCACATATATATCAAAAATTAAAAACAACAGGAAATGGACCACTTACCCCCTCCTCCCACTGGCGTCTAGGTGAATGTAATGCGCATGTGTCAAATCAAGACGCGCTAATAACACCTGTATACAGACGCTGTGGTAGTGGTGGAGATAGGTGATCCCCCTAGTGGATGAACTTGAACATTGCACACTGTATAGAAAAAAAGGGTAGAAAAAACAACAGGAATAAATAATTTTCCATATTCTAATTTTATATTAATTAATAAATGTACATCAAATCGGTTTTATAATTGAGTCCTTTGGGGAAGCGAGTGTCCATATTCAAAATCCAGAAGGCTTCTCGATTGAGAACCTTCTGGGACCAATTCCCTCCTCTACAATCTTTGTGAACTTTTTCCAGCCCAAAGAAAGAAAAATATTGCAAGTCACCATTATGTGTTGTTATAAAATGCTTGGCTGCACCCGACACATTCTCGCCCTTGCGGTTGATGTCATAAATATGTTCCGCAATGCGGGTTTTTAACTTTCTTGTGGTGCAGCCTACATATGATTTTCTGCAAAAAGAACACGAGATGGTACAGATTACATGATCTGTGTTACAGTTTAAAAAGGATTTAATGCAAAAATTCTTCTTACAATCATCTGTATCAAAACTAGTTGTTTTCTTCGCATATTTACATACATTACATCGGGGTCCGCCACATGGGAAAAAACCCCAACCAGGTCTTGCCTCTATTCACATTGTGCTTAGGTGCTGTGGGGGAGATGATGTTACCAATTGTAATTCCTTTCCTAGCAACTACCTCACATCCCCCTTTCAAAATCATATTTAATTTCTCATCTTGATATAAGATAGGTAGATGTTTATAAAAAATCTTTTTTATTTCAGAGAATTGTAAACTATATGGTGTACTGAAAATTACATTCTTCTTAGATCTATCATCTCTCCCGTTGTCTCCACCGGCATTTGTAATTTTCAGTACACCATATAGTTTACAATTCTCTGAAATAAAAAAGATTTTTTATAAACATCTACCTATCTTATATCAAGATGAGAAATTAAATATGATTTTGAAAGGGGGATGTGAGGTAGTTGCTAGGAAAGGAATTACAATTGGTAACATCATCTCCCCCACAGCACCTAAGCACAATGTGAATAGAGGCAAGACCTGGTTGGGGTTTTTTCCCATGTGGCGGACCCCGATGTAATGTATGTAAATATGCGAAGAAAACAACTAGTTTTGATACAGATGATTGTAAGAAGAATTTTTGCATTAAATCCTTTTTAAACTGTAACACAGATCATGTAATCTGTACCATCTCGTGTTCTTTTTGCAGAAAATCATATGTAGGCTGCACCACAAGAAAGTTAAAAACCCGCATTGCGGAACATATTTATGACATCAACCGCAAGGGCGAGAATGTGTCGGGTGCAGCCAAGCATTTTATAACAACACATAATGGTGACTTGCAATATTTTTCTTTCTTTGGGCTGGAAAAAGTTCACAAAGATTGTAGAGGAGGGAACTGGTCCCAGAAGGTTCTCAATCAAGAAGCCTTCTGGATTTTGAATATGGACACTCGCTTCCCCAAAGGACTTAATTATAAAACCGATTTGATGTACATTTATTAATTAATATAAAATTAGAATATGGAAAATTATTTATTCCTGTTGTTTTTTCTACCCTTTTTTTCTATACAGTGTGCAATGTTCAAGTTCATCCACTAGGGGGATCACCTATCTCCACCACTACCACAGCGTCTGTATACAGGTGCTATTAGCGCGTCTTGATTTGACACATGCGCATTACATTCACCTAGACGCCAGTGGGAGGAGGGGGTAAGTGGTCCATTTCCTGTTGTTTTTAATTTTTGATATATATGTGAGCTTTTTATGTATTAAGTGTATAAGCTGTGAAAAAGACGGTTACGTTGAAACGCGTTGCTGCACACTCCTTGTGTATCTTTTGGATGTATATGTGTTCGTGACAAATAAAGGACCCTGATTTTATGAGCTTGAGTGCTACAGAGACTTTCTGATTGATATGTTGCATGTCCAGCAAGCTCCTGGATTGTGTATGCACCGCTCTGGATCCTAAAAGACACGCTGTTACAAGGTATGAACCAGTACCGTTGATTAAGCATATTCTGTGGTTGAGAGGTGAACCTACTCTTTATTTTCTTATGTTCCATCTCTTCTGTTCTGTCCCAGGACCCTAAGCACCCTGTGGAGAACCTGCTGATGGAGAACCTCCTGCAGCCGTGGCTCATCTGCCCCCGGGAGCGCAGCCGGCAGCTCAGGGTGGAGTTGCAGCTGGAGCGCGCCTGTCACATCGCTTACATTGATATAGGTAATGGACGTCAGGTGGAGCGGACCTTACAGTGTATTGTGTATCTGTCACTCAGCTGAGCGTTGTGTGCTCCCCCCGTCTACAGGGAACAGTGGTTCGGCCTTCCTGCAGATAGACGTGGGCCGATCCACCTGGCCTCCAGATAAGGGGTACACCACCCTCCTCCCCATGACCACGCTGATGTCACCGGCCGACTCCAGAGCCATGAAGAACCGCAGGGGGGTCCGCATGTTTAAGGAAGGTAAAGTCTACTGCACACCAGCAGAATAGTGAGCGCAGCTCTGGGGGATGAGACATGATGTAACAGCAGAATAGTGAGTGCAGCTCTGGTGGATGAGACATGATGTAACAGCAGAATAGTGAGCGCAGCTCTGGGGGATGAGACAGGATGTAACAGCAGAATAGTGAGTGCAGCTCCGGAGGATGAGACATGATGTAACAGCAGAATAGTGAGTGCAGCTCTGGAGGATGAGACGCGATGTAACAGCAGAATAGTGAGTGCAGCTCTGGAGGATAAGACATGATGTAACAGCAGAATAGTGAGTGCAGCTCTGGAGGATGAGACATGATGTAACAGCAGAATAGTGAGTGCAGCTCTGGAGGTCTCCTCTCTGGTGTATATATATATATATGGTGTTTTCTATCCTCAGGAGACTTCCTGCAGGCGGTGGCCGTGGAGCGGTGGGATCGGCTGCGGGTCACGTGCACTCAGCCCTTTAATAAACAGGAGCAGTTTGGTTTGTCCTTCATCCGTATCCGGTCGTCGCTGTGTCGGGAGGATGAGACTCCGCCCCCTCAGGTCAGCTCCGCCACATTTCTAAGTGATTCCAGGTAGGAGGGTATCCAAGTGTATCACCCTCTCTCCTTCTTACAGGATGTCCGCCCCTCCCCCATCCCCCCTCATCACCTCAGAGAAGAGTCCGGAGGGGACGAAGAGAACCTGGAGGCCTGGTAAGTATCACTGGAGGAAGCACTCTCATCTGGGGCTGCAAGGAGCTCAGTCCTCCCTCCCCTCTGCTTTACTAATCCCCCCCCCCTTTACCAGTCTCCCCCCTTTACCAGTCTTCCCCTCCCCCCCCTTTACCAGTCTCCCCCTCCCCCCCCCCCCTTACCAGTGTCCCCCCCCCTTTACCAGTCTCCCCCTCCCCCCCCCCCTTTACCAGTCTCCCCCTCCCCCCCCTTTACCAGTCTCCCCCTTTACCAGTCTCCCCCCTCCCTCCCTACCCGTTACCAGTCTCCCCCCTCCCCCCCCCTTTACCAGTCTCCCCCCTCCCCCCCCCTTTACCAGTCTCCCCCTCCCTCCCCCCCTTTACCAGTCTCTCCCCCCCCCCTTTACCAGTCTCCCCCTCCCCCTCCCCCCCCCCGTTACCAGTCTCTCTCCCCCTCCCCCCCCCCTCCCCCCCGTTACCAGTCTCCCCCTCCCCCCCCCCCGTTACCAGTCTCCCCCTCTCCCTCCCTACCCGTTACCAGTCTCCCCCTCTCCCCCCCCCCCCCGTTACCAGTCTCCCCCTCTCCCTCCCTACCCGTTACCAGTCTCCCCCTCCCCCCCCCCCCCCCCGTTACCAGTCTCCCCCTCTCCCTCCCTACCCGTTACCAGTCTCCCCCTCTCCCTCCCTACCCTTTACCAGTCTCCCCCTCCCTCTCACATCTTTTGTTTCTCCTTGAGGAATCACATGGAGAGGAAGTTGAGAGAGAAGCTGCAGTCGCCGTCCTCCCCTCCCCCGCCCTGTGTCAGCCGCTCTGCCCGCATGCTACAACTATCTGCCGCCAAATCCCGTAAGCGCAGTCACATGGCGCCCCGGAGCCCGCCCATCCCCCTGCGGGGCGGAGACAGCGGCACACAGCAAGAAGACAGCCCCTCCTCCTCTGGTGAGTATATGGTGGAGCAGGGGGGGGCACTTACTTCTCCGTACACCTGATCTATATCCCCTCCCGGGGTACATGCCCCCCTGACCCACCGCCCTCTGCTGCCCCCGCAGGTTCCTGCCCTGAGACCCTCACAGGGCGGCGTCACCCCTCACAGCAGGAACACAGGACCCCAAGTGGCTGCCGCAGGCTGAGGATGGCGGAGACCCCCAAAAGGTAACGATTCCCGAGACCCCAGATGGTATAGAGGAAGGAGATCAGCGGGACCCCCGGGGCATCACTACTCTCTCATCTCATCCTCCACAGCTGCACTCACTATTCTGCTGTTACATCATGTCTCATCCTCCAGAGCTGCGCTCACTATTCTGCTGTTACATCATGTCTCATCCTCCAGAGCTGCACTCACTATTCTGCTGTTACATCATGTCTCATCCTCCAGAGCTGCACTCACTATTCTGCTGTTACATCATGTCTCATCCCCCAGAGCTGCACTCACTATTCTGCTGTTACATCATGTCTCATCCTCCAGAGCTGCACTCACTATTCTGCTGTTACATCCTGTCTCATCCTCCAGAGCTGCACTCACTATTCTGCTGTTACATCATGTCTTATCCTCCAGAGCTGCACTCACTATTCTGCTGTTACACCATGTCTCATCCTCCAGAGCTGCACTCACTCTTCTGCATTGCTCTGCTGGATCAGTGTCTGTGCAGTGATGGAAGGATCACTACATCTCCCGTGGTGCCGTACAGCAGGTGTAGTAGCGGTGAAGCAGTGTCAGGCGGCAGCAGGTAAGCGGTGCCTGGTTATTATACAGTATATAACGTCTCCTTTCTATATACTGACAGGAGGAGAGCGCAGACTCCTAAGAGCGAGAGACATCTGACAGCGAGGAGAGAGCGTGCTGGTCCCAGCAGAGCGCAGCGCCCCCCAGAGACCGACACAAACATCTGTCCAATCTGTGCAGGTGAGAGAGGCCTGAGCCCCGGGGACGGCCATGACAGGAGGGAGCGGAATACAGGTGTATTATAGGATGTTATATACAGTATACAGCACTATTATAGGATGTTATATACAGTATATACAGCACTATTATAGGATGTTATATATACAGTATATAGCACTATTATAGGATTATATATACAGTATATACAGCACTATTATAGGATGTTATATACAGTATATACAGCACTATTATAGGATGTTATATACAGTATACACAGCACTATTATAGGATGTTATATACAGCACTATTATAGGATGTTATATACAGTATACACAGCACTATTATAGGATGTTATATACAGTATATACAGCACTATTATAGGATGTTATATACAGTATACACAGCACTATTATAGGATGTTATATACAGTATACAGCACTATTATAGGATTATATATACAGTATATAGCACTATTATAGGATTATATATACAGTATACAGCACTATTATAGGATTATATATATATACAGTATACAGCACTATTATAGGATTATATATACAGTATATAGCACTATTATAGGATTATATATATACAGTATACAGCACTATTATAGGATTATATATATATACAGTATACAGCACTATTATAGGATGTTATATAAAGTATATACAGCACTATTATAGGATGTTATAAACAGTATACACAGCACTATTATAGGATGTTATATACAGTATACAGCACTATTATAGGATTATATATATATACAGTATACAGCACTATTATAGGATTATATATATATACAGTATACAGCACTATTATAGGATTATATATACAGTATATACAGCACTATTATAGGATTATATATATACAGTATACAGCACTATTATAGGATTATATATATACAGTATACAGCACTATTATAGGATGTTATATACAGTATATACAGCACTATTATAGGATGTTATATACAGTATATACAGCACTATTATAGGATTATATATACAGTATATAGCACTATTATAGGATATATATATACAGTATACAGCACTATTATAGGATTATATATATATATATACAGTATACAGCACTATTATAGGATTATATATATATACAGTATACAGCACTATTATAGGATTATATATACAGTATATAGCACTATTATAGGATTTTATATATACAGTATACAGCACTATTATAGGATTATATATATACAGTATACAGCACTATTATAGGATTATATATATACAGTATACAGCACTATTATAGGATTATATATATATATATCAGTATACAGCACTATTATAGGATGTTATATACAGTATATACAGCACTATTATAGGATGTTATATATACTGTATATACAGCACTATTATAGGATGTTATATACAGTATATACAGCACTATTATAGGATTATATATATATACAGTATACAGCACTATTATAGGATTATATATATATATAGTATACAGCACTATTATAGGATTATATATACAGTATACAGCACTATTATAGGAATATATATATATACAGTATACAGCACTATTATAGGATTATATATATACAGTATACAGCACTATTATAGGATTATATATATATACAGCATACAGCACTATTATAGGATTATATATATATACAGTATACAGCACTATTATAGGATGTTATATATACAGTATACAGCACTATTATAGGATTATATATATACAGTATATAGCACTATTATAGGATTATATATATACAGTATACAGCACTATTATAGGATTATATATACAGTATATAGCACTATTATAGGATTATATATATATACAGTATATAGCACTATTATAGGATTATATATATATACAGTATATAGCACTATTATAGGATTATATATATACAGTATACAGCACTATTATAGGATTATATATACAGTATATAGCACTATTATAGGATTATATATATATACAGTATATAGCACTATTATAGGATTATATATATATACAGTATACAGCACTATTATAGGATGTTATATATACAGTATACAGCACTATTATAGGATTATATATATACAGTATACAGCACTATTATAGGATTATATATATACAGTATACAGCACTATTATAGGATTATATATACACTACCGTTCAAAAGTTTGGGGTCACATTGAAATGTCCTTATTTTTGAAGGAAAAGCACTGTACTTTTCGATGAAGATAACCTTAAACTAGTCCTAACTTTAAACCAATCCCCTCTATACATTGCTAATGTGGTAAATGACTATTCTAGCTCCAAATGTCTGGTTTTTGGTGCAATATCTACATAGGTGTATAGAGGCCCATTTCCAGCAACTATCACTCCAGTGTTCTAATGGTACAATGTGTTTGCTCATTGGCTCAGAAGGATAATTGATGATTAGAAAACCCTTGTGCAATCATGTTCACACATCTGAAAACAGTCTAGCTCGTTACAGAAGCTACAAAACTGACCTTCCTTTGAGCAGATTGTGTTTCTGGAGCATCACATTTGTGGGGTCAATTAAGCGCTCAAAATGGCCAGAAAAAGAGAACTTTCATCTGAAACTCGACAGTCTATTCTTGTTCTTAGAAATGAAGGCTATTCCATGCGAGAAATTTCTAAGAAATTGAAGATTTCCTACAACGGTGTGTACTACTCACTTCAGAGGACAGCACAAACAGGCTCTAACCAGAGTAGAAAAAGAAGTGGGAGGCCGCGTTGCACAACTAAGCAAGAAGATAAGCACATTACAGTCTCTAGTTTGAGAAACAGACGCCTCACAGGTCCCCACCTGGCATCTTCATTACATAGTACCGGCAAAACACCAGTGTCACCATCTACAGGGAAGAGGCGGCTGCAGGATTTTTGGCTTCAGGGCAGAGTGGCAAAGAAAAAGCCATATCTGAGACTGGCCAATAAAAGAAAAAGATTAAGATGGGCAAAAGAACACAGAGATTGGACAGAGGAAGACTGGAAAAAAGTGTTGTGGACGGATGAATCCAAGTTTGAGGTGTTTGGATCACACAGAAGAACGTTTGTGAGACGCAGAAGAAATGAGAAGATGCTGGAAGAATGCCTGACGCCATCTGTTATACATGGTGGAGGTCATGTGATGGTCTGGGGTTGGTGCTGGTAAGGTGGGAGATTTGTACAGGGTAAAAGGGATTGTGAATAAGGAAGGCTATCACTCTGCACCGCCATGCCATACCCAGTGGGCAGCGCTTGGTTGGAGCCAATTTCATCCTACAACAGGACAATGACCCTAAACACACCTCCAAATTGTGCAAGAACTATTTACAGCAGAAGCAGCAGCTGGTATTCTATCATAGGGAATGGAGTGGCCAGCGCAGTCACCAGATCTGAACCCCATTGTGGGAGCAGCTGGACCGTATGGTACGCCAGAAATGCCCATCCAACCAATCCAACTTGTGGGAGCTGCTTCTAGAAGCGTGGGGGGCAATTTCTCCAGCTTACCCCAACAGATTAATAGCTAGAATGCCAAAGGTGTGCAATGCTGGAATTGCTGCAAAAGGAGGATTCTGGGACGGAAGCAAAGTGTGATGGAAGAACAATGTTATTTCACATACAAATCAGTATTTCTAACCTTGTCAATGTCTTGTCTCTATTTTCTATTCATTTCACAACGTGCGGTGGTGAAGAAGTGCGACTTTTCATGGAAAATACTAAATTATTTGGGTGACCCCAAACTTTTGAACGGTTGTGTGTGTATACTATATATATATATATATATATATATATATATATATATATATATATATATATAGTATACAGCACTATTATAGGATTACATATATATACAGTATATACAGCACTATTATAGTTATATACACTCACCGCCCACTTTATTAGGTACACCATGCTATTAACGGGTCGGACCCCCTTTTTGCCTTCAGAACTGCCTCACTTCTTGGTGGCATAGATACAACAAGGTGCTGGAAGCTTCCTCAGAGATTTTGGTCCATAGTGACATGATGGCATCACACAGTTGCCGCAGATTTGTCGGCTGCACATCCATGATGCCAATCTCCCGTTCCACCACATCCCAAAGATGCTCTATTGGATTGAGATCTGGTGACTGTGGAGGCCATTGGAGTACAGTGACCTCATTGTCATGTTCAAGAAACCAGTCTGAGATGATTCTAGCTTTATGACATGGCGCATTATCCTGCTGAAAGTAGCCATCAGATGTTGGGTCCATTGTGGTCATAAAGGGATGGACATGGTCAGCAACAATACTCAGGTAGGCTGTGGGGTTGCAACGATGCTCAATTGGTACCAAGGGGCCCAAAGAGTGCCAAGAAAATATTCCCCACACCATGACACCACCACCACCAGCCTTATCCGTTGATACAAGGCAGGATGGATCCATGCTTTCATGTTGTTGACGCCAAATTCTGACCCTACCATCCGAATGTCGCAGCAGAAATCGAGACTCATCAGACCAGGCAACGTTTTTCCAATCTTCTACTGTCCAATTTCGATGAGCTTGTGCAAATTTTAGCCTCAGTTTCCTGTTCTTAGCTGAGCGGAGTGGCACCTGGTGTGGTCTTCTGCTGCTGTAGCCCATACTGTGTACTGTGCGGTCAGAGATGCTCTTCTGCCTACCTTGGTTGTAACGGTTGGCTATTTGAGTCACTGTTGCCTTTCTATCAGCTGGAACCAGTCTGCCCATTCTCCTCTGACCTCTGGCATCAACAAGGCATTTCCGCCCACAGAACGGCCGCTCACTGGATGTTTTTTCTTTTTCGGACCATTCTCTGTAAACCCTAGAGATGGTTGTGCGTGAAAATCCCAGTAGATCAGCAGTTTCTGAAATACTCAGACCAGCCCTTCTGGCACCAACAACCATGCCACGTTCAAAGGCCTCACATCACCTTTCTTCCCCATACTGATGCTCGGTTTGAACTGCAGGAGATTGTCTTGACCATGTCTACATGCCTAAATGCACTGAGTTGCCGCCATGTGATTGGCTGATTAGAAATTAAGTGGTAACGTGCAGTTGGACAGGTGTACCTAATAAAGTGGCTGGTGAGTGTAATATATATATATATATATATATATATATATACAGCACTGTTATAGGATGTTATATACAGCACTATTATAGGATTATATACATATACAATATATACGGCACTGTTATAGGATTATATATATATATATATATATATATATATATATCACTTTTATCGGATTATATATACAGTATATAGCATTATTATAGGACGGTGTGTACAGTATATAGCACTATTATAGGACGGTGTGTACAGTATATAGCACTATTATAGGACGGTGTGTACAGTATATATACTATTATAGGACGGTGTGTACAGTATATAGCACATGTACATTCCATGTAACCATACAGTATATACATATAGGTGATATGTCCTTATTCTAACTGTTACGGGTTGGCGCTTGTATCGCTACGGTCTCTGTATACGGAGGATTGTGTTATATCGTATCGGTGTATTATACGGCTATAAACACTTATTCTATTATCAGGACACTTCCCGGCCGCTCAGCTCCCGGCCCACGCTGCCACCTGCGGAGAATCCCCCGGCTCACAGAGCATTGTCCTCTCCTCCTCCGATGATAATGATGATGACTGGGATGACATCCGGTGGCGGCAGCCGTCCACCCCTCACAGACCCGCCTCCCGGGTGCCCTGCCCGCTGTGTGGCTTCAGTTTCCAGGATGATGAAATAGAAAGACACGCCAGCACCTGCGGAGAGTAGACGTGGTACTGACCTGCACGGCACTGACCGGGGGGGCGGCTATACAGGACGGCGGGAATGTATTCCCCTCCCCAATAATGAGAAGCTGCCACCACCCATGTAATCACTGACTGTGAACACTGCTGATCTCTCTGCCACTGCCTCTAGTGCTCTACCAGGGGGCACAGGCAGGGGGCGCAGTCTACCAGGGGGCACAGGCAGGGGGCGCAGTCTACCAGGCGGCACAGGCAGGGGGCGCAGTCTACCAGGGGGCACAGGCAGGGGGGGCAGTCTACCAGGCGGCACAGGCAGGGGGCGCAGTCTACCAGGCGGAACAGACAGGGGGCGCAGTCTACCAGGGGGCACAGGCAGGGGGCGCAGTCTACCAGGCGGCACAGGCAGGGGGCGCAGTCTACCAGGCGGCACAGGCAGGGGGCGCAGTCTACCAGGGGGCGCAGTCTACCAGGCGGCACAGGCAGGGGGCGCAGTCTACCAGGCGGCACAGGCAGGGGGCGCAGTCTACCAGGCGGCACAGGCAGGGGGCGCAGTCTACCATGCGGAACAGACAGGGGGCACAGTCTACCATGCGGCACAGGCAGGGGGCGCAGTCTACCATGCGGAACAGGCAGGGGGCGCAGTCTACCATGCGGAACAGGCAGGGGGCGCAGTCTACCATGCGGAACAGGCAGGGGGCGCAGTCTACCATGCGGAACAGGCAGGGGACGCAGTCTACCATGCGGAACAGGCAGGGGACGCAGTCTACCATGCGGAACAGGCAGGGGGCGCAGTCTACCATGCGGAACAGGCAGGGGACGCAGTCTACCATGCGGCACAGGCAGGGGGCACAGGCTCTCAGACGGCACCTTTCCCTTGTTTCCCGTTCCCTTCCTCATAGAGTGTAAGCTCCTGTGAGCGCGGCCGTCACTCCTGTTGAACAGTTTGTTTGATGCCATCTGTACAGGATCCTGTATTGTACAGCGCTGCGGAATAGATTGGCGCTATAAAAATAAAGATTAATGTTATTATATGGTCCATAATTTCCTGTCCCTGTGGTGGCGGCCAGAGTTCTGCTCAGTACATATCACACACAGCTGTACACTCAGGGGTTAATAATACAGACTCCACACCGCATAACATCCTGTAAAAGATTCATAAAGAGAGAAAAGCAGCAGCGGCTAATGGCAGTGTAATGAAGGAGAAAACCGCGGAACGTGCCGGAGCCTAATAGCAGCGTACTGTGTATAATATGACATACTGGAAATCCCCCTAAGGGTGCGTTCACACGTACAGTATCTGCAGCAGATCCTATACATGTGAACGCACCCTAAGAAATAGTGTTGGTACACACCATCAGAGAACGGTGGGGAGGGGGATGTTAGGTGTCAGAGGAGTAGCAGTCGGTATTGTAGTCAGGCGGAGGGTCAGCACAGGCCAGACAATCAGAATCGGCAACAAGAGAGGCAGACGGTACAGGCAGGAAGTGCAGTCTGAACAGGCAGGAGTCAGGTCACACACAGAAGGATCACAGAAATGTACCTTTGCTTGGTATGCACAAATGCAACAACGCTCAGGCAGGGAGGGGCAGGTGGAGCCAGGTTAAATGGGTGCTGGTGGCTCTGGATTGGCAGATAGCAGTAGCACGTGGAGACAAGCTGCCTCTATAAATCCTGAGTGGTTGGCTGTATGTGCACCCTAGTCGCCAAAGGGTCATTGCAGCAGAAGGAGGAAGAAGATACCGGAAGACACGAGCAGCCCCAGGACCAGAGTGGAGCACAGCAGGAGCGGACAGGCTGCTGCTGGTGGGTATCATCTGGTATCTTGGACAGGTGCAATAACAGTACAAAAGGGAGATGATGGCACCAGAAGGGGGGAGGTGACAATCTTTGAGCTGAGCTTTAGGTTGGGTTCAGGGGCTCTGAAGAGGCAAAAACTTATCTCTTGGCTTTACCCCTTGTAATAAATTCTTCAGGTCAGGTTAGGACTTGACACAAAGTTATCATGCCAGAGGTTTCTAGTGTGGGATCATAACAACTTTGATCTGGCGCCTTCCACTTTGTGTTCAGCACCATGGACGACACATTGAACACGTCCGATAGCTGTGCATCACTGGGAACGTTCTCACTTGTAGATAAGGAGAATTGGAGACTAAAGTGAATAAGGGTCAGTGTGAATGGGTCTAACTCAGTACCATAAAACAATAAAAGTGCTAAACTATCTACACAATCCTCATCCCATCCACAACAGAGCAGAACTGGTGCAAAATCGATTCTATGTGGAATCTCCAACGTGTCAATTCTAAAAGTGAGATCCTAATCCACATTGGAAATTTCCTAAAAAAAAAAAAAAAAAAAATGTGCAAGGTTGCGGGTTCCCAATCAACCTCAATGGTATTCGGATTCCATGTGGATTTCAAGCTGGAATCCAACTCCTATTAGTGTGACCATTCCCTAATCCTGGATTAAAAGAACACAGCATCACCCCCTTGCCCCCTATGGGCAGTAGTGTAACAGCAGGAGTGTGTGTGCCCCCTATGGGCAGTAGTGTAACAGCAGGAGTGTGTGTGCCCCCTATGGGCAGTAGTGTGACAGCAGGAGGTGTGTGTGCCCCCTATGGGCAGTATTGTGACAGCAGGTGGTGTGTGTGTGCCCCCCATGGGCAGTAGTGTGACAGCAGGAGGAGTGTGTGTGCCCCCCATGGGCAGTAGTGTGACAGCAGGAGGAGTGTGTGTGCCCCCCATGGGCAGTAGTGTGACAGCAGGAGGAGTGTGTGTGCCCCCCATGGGCAGTAGTGTGACAGCAGGAGGAGTGTGTGTGCCCCCCATGGGCAGTAGTGTGACAGCAGGAGGAGTGTGTGTGCCCCCCATGGGCAGTAGTGTGACAGCAGGAGTGTGTGTGCCCCCCATGGGCAGTAGTGTAACAGCTGGAGTGTGTGTGCCCCCCATGGGCAGTAGTGTGACAGCAGGAGGAGTGTGTGTCCCCCTATGAGCAGTAGTGTGACAGCAGCAGGAGGAGTGTGTGCCCCCTATGGGCAGTAGTGTGACAGCAGCAGGAGGAGTGTGTGTGCCCCCTATGGGCAGTAGTGTAACAGCTGGAGTGTGTGTGCCCCCCATGGGCAGTAGTGTAACAGCAGGAGGAGTGTGTGTGCCCCCTATGGGCAGTAGTGTGACAGCAGGAGGTGTGTGTGCCCCCTATGGGCAGTAGTGTAACAGCAGGAGGTGTGTGCCCCCTATGGGTAGTAGTGTGACAGCAGGAGGTGTGTGTGTGCCCCCTATGGGCAGTAGTGTAACAGCAGGAGGAGTGTGTGTGCCCCCTATGGGTAGTAGTGTGACAGCAGGAGGTGTGTGTGTGCCCCCTATGGGCAGTAGTGTAACAGCAGGAGGAGTGTGTGTGCCCCCTATGGGTAGTAGTGTGACAGGATGAGGTGTGTGTGCCCCCTATGAGTAGTAGTGTAACAGCAAGAGTGTGTGTGCCCCCTATGGGCAGTAGTGTGACAGCAGGAGGAGTGTGTGTGCCCCCCATGGGCAGTAGTGTGACAGCAGGAGGAGTGTGTGTGCCCCCTATGGGCAGTAGTGTAACAGCTGGAGTGTGTGTGCCCCCCATGGGCAGTAGTGTAACAGCAGGAGGAGTGTGTGTGCCCCCTATGGGCAGTAGTGTGACAGCAGGAGGAGTGTGTGTCCCCCTATGGGCAGTAGTGTGACAGCAGGAGGAGTGTGTGCCCCCTATGGGCAGTATTGTGACAGCAGGTGGTGTGTGTGTGTGTGCCCCCCATGGGCAGTAGTGTAACAGCAGGAGGAGTGTGTGTGCCCCCTATGGGCAGTAGTGTAACAGCTGGAGTGTGTGTGCCCCCCATGGGCAGTAGTGTAACAGCAGGAGGAGTGTGTGTGCCCCCTATGGGCAGTAGTGTGACAGCAGGAGGAGTGTGTGTCCCCCTATGGGCAGTAGTGTGACAGCAGGAGGTGTGTGCCCCTATGGGCAGTAGTGTGACAGCAGCAGCAGGAGGAGTGTGTGCCCCCTATGGGTAGTAGTGTGACAGGATGAGGTGTGTGTGCCCCCTATGGGCAGTAGTGTGACAGCAGGAGTGTGTGTGCCCCCTATGGGCAGTAGTGTAACAGCAGCAGCAGGAGGAGTGTGTGCCCCCTATGGGCAGTAGTGTGACAGGATGAGGTGTGTGTGCCCCCTATGGGCAGTAGTGTGACAGCAGGAGTGTGTGTGTGCCCTCTATGAGTAGTAGTGTAACAGCAAGAGTGTGTGTGCCCCCTATGGGCAGTAGTGTGACAGCAGGAGTTGTGTGCCCCCTATGGGCAGTAGTGTGACAGCAGGAGTTGTGTGCCCCCTATGGGCAGTAGTGTGACAGCAGGAGTGTGTGTGCCCCCCATGGGCAGTAGTGTGACAGCAGGAGGTGTGTGTGCCCCCTATGGGCAGTAGTGTTACAGCAGGAGGTGTGTGTGCCCCCTATGGGCAGTAGTGTGACAGCAGGAGGTGTGTGTGCCCCCTATGGGCAGTAGTGTGACAGCAGGAGGTGTGTGTGCCCCCTATGGGCAGTAGTGTGACAGCAGCAGGAGGTGTGTGTGCCCCCTATGGGTAGTAGTGTGACAGCAGGAGGTGTGTGTGCCCCCTAATCTGCCATCTTAGTTGTCAAATTGTCCCTGTGGGGTGCACAATCTGCCCCGGTCATGTGACTGGTGTTTTTCCTCTTCGGCCCTATCTGGGGGGCGGGAATAGGAGGTGTATACAGGGTTAACCCCTTCCCACCCTGCCTGGCACTCAGAGGGCAGCAGGTGCTGGTGCTGCCACCTCTACAGCACTGCAGGGGTTAATGACAAAGTGAAAAAACAGCAACAAGAGAAACAGATGTAATGTGGTGATGGCGGCGTCCCCCGGGGGCCGAGGAGAACAACGCAGGCTGATTCTTTCCATAATGACCCCAGAGAGGGAGCAGGGAGGCGCAGGTGAGAGACGGAGAGCCGGCAGCAGCGAGACTGAGAGGAATACCCGATCCATGGGCAGGCAGCGAGAAACGGTGACAACCGGCACACCACCATGGAAAACCTAACGGTGAGTGCTAACCCTACAACCGCCAGAGAGAGAAATATCCCCCATAACAGTGTCATCTACATATCCCCCCATAACACAGTGTCATCTACACATCCCCCCCATAACACAGTGTCATCTACACATCCCCCCCATAACACAGTGTCATCTACACATCCCCCATAACACAGTGTCATCTACACATCCCCCCCATAACACAGTGTCATCTACACATCCCCCCATAACACAGTGTCATCTACACATCCCCCCATAACAGTGTCATCTACACATCCCCCCCATAACAGTGTCATCTACACATCCCCCCCATAACAGTGTCATCTACACATCCCCCCCATAACAGTGTCATCTACACATCCCCCCATAACACAGTGTCATCTACACATCCCCCCCCCCATAACAGTGTCATCTACACATCCCCCCCCATAACAGTGTCATCTACACATCCCCCCATAACACAGTGTCATCTACACATCCCCCATAACAGTGTCATCTACACATCCCCCCATAACAGTGTCATCTACACATCCCCCCATAACACAGTGTCATCTACACATCCCCCATAACAGTGTCATCTACACATCCCCCCATAACAGTGTCATCTACACATCCCCCATAACACAGTGTCATCTACACATCCCCCATAACACAGTGTCATCTACACATCCCCCATAACACAGTGTCATCTACACTTCCCCCCATAACACATCTACACATCCCCCCATAACACAATGTCATCTACACATTCCCCCATAACACAGTGTCATCTACACATCCCCCATAACAGTGTCATCTACACATCCCCCCCATAACAGTGTCATCTACACATCCCCCATAACAGTGTCATCTATACATCCCCCCATAACACATCTACACATCCCCCCATAACACATCTACACATCCCCCCATAACAGTGTCATCTACACATCCCCCCATAACAGTGTCATCTACACATCCCCCCATAACAGTGTCATCCACACATCCCCCCATAACAGTGCCATCTTCAGTTCTGTGCATTAGTATAAAAATATAACAACTTTACTGGAAGGTTTTGCAGCTTCACAGTACATGTTTCATAGACAGTAGAAATGTTGAGACAGACTTTAGTGCTGAACTTAGGTGCTTGGGAAAAGCAGAAGAAGAAGTTGTAGAGAGGAGAGGAGTTTGCCAGAGGAGCCCTAACTCAATGTAGACCTTGCACACTGCCGGAAGCTTTGGTAGATATTTTTAGTGAAGTGATACTCGTACCCACGTTTAGACTGTGTCTGCCGCCTTCTGGTATTGTAGAACCCATCCAAGTAGGGTAGTACGAGCCCCAGCTGTGGTTATCTGGGTGTAGCCAAGTGTCTGAGTCTTCCCAGTTAACTGCACCGCGCAGTAGCATACGTAGACCTTTATATACTGGTTGCTTTGTCCTACTGAGGTCAGTTCCTATCTCTTCAGGATACTGCCCTTCACTTTTCTGACATGTTCCTGGCATGGTCTAGGGTTTTCCTTGTGACTACTCCCCTTTGTTAGTGCTTAGCACTGCATAGTGTAAGTAGTGGTTCTTCATAAGAGAACGTTGGCTTAAGCTGCATCTGCTCACTTTGGTGGCTAGACTCAACTCCACTGAACTAGTCTCTGACACAAGGGTCCTGGCATCAGCCAGGCCCTGGCTTAGCTTCTGCAGGAACAGTGTTTTTTGTGTCCTCTCTCACTAAGAATCTGGATAAGACTGATAGCACTTCTTTCCACTAATGAAACTCCTACAGGAGCCTTTGTATACCTGCCTGTCAGTGGTGGGGATGAGTGTGTGCAGAGGAAAGAAGAAAGTGGATAGGATAGAAGAAAAGAGCACCTCCTAGTGGACAGCACAGAACACATGGTAGACATAGAAACATAAACCCATTACCTTCTTCAGCTGTACATAGAAATAAGCATATAAAAAGCACTGACATCTAGTGGGGAAACTCAATACCTCATCCACCATAACACATTAACACCCCCCCCCATAACACAGCTACACGTCCCCCCATGACACAGCTACACGTGCCCCCCCCCCCCCATGACATAGCTACACGTCCCCCCCCAAATAACACAGCTACACGTCCCCCCCATGACACAGCTACACGTGCCCCCCCCCAAATAACACAGCTACACGTCCCCCATAACACATCTGGATTCCAGGTTGTAAAGCTCACAGAGCATTGTCTATAGCCAGGATGAGTTAAGTACAATGTATCAGTCTGGAGAAACCACAAGCTTAGAATCTGAAAGGAAGAGTAAATTACAAGGATGACTATGTGGCCATTAAGCTTAAAGGGGTATTCAAGAGAACACACGGCACTGCATGTGCAGGACCTGTTATATGGCTGGCAGTCAGGTGAGGTGCACACAATGCTCACCTCCAGGAATCGTCCAGGCTTAGGGCGGGTTCAGAATTCCGTCGCCTGTACGCGCTCACGGCCACTCGCCTTTCTGCCGGCTCCATAGACACCATTCTATGGGCCGGCTCATTCCGCATTCCGCCGAAAGAATTATTCACGTCACGGAATTTGTCGGTGAGAATTCCGTAGTCTGAACCCGCCCCTAGGTAGTGCTCTGGTCATCACTTCTGTGTCACACGGAGGTTCGGCTGCCGACCACTTTCCCCACAGCCTCCGGGGTGTCAGGAGTGAATAGGTGCACAATGGAAAGATAGTGGATCCATGGAACGTCCAGTTATCCGGCTGAGGAGCAACAAGGTGCCAGGTTCTCTCCTGGTAAAAACTCTTCTTTATTGGTCAGTAATGTGACACGTATTGGGGGTCCTCCGCCCTCTTTATCCAGCATAATGTAACCCATATCTTACCTCACTTTATACTTAATCATTACTGGGTGAGCCGGAACGGTTTCCGCTGCTGCCGCCGGGGTCACCGATGGCGTCACCAGTTGTTTTCTGTGACCTGATGCAGTCTTACCGATGTGTCACAGAGGCCGTTCTATCATCTTTCTTCCATTAATACTGATCTGCCGCTAGTCATGAAGACGTCTCCGCTGTAACTGGACCAATACCGTGATCAGTGGCTGGAGAAGCGTCTGGGCAGAGCACCGGCTGCCAGTTAGTAACCAGGCTCCTCGGGGGTCACATCCCACCCAGAGCACCGGCTGCCAGTTAGTAACCAGGCTCCTCAGGGGTCACATCCCACCCAGAGCACCGGCTGCCAGTTAGTAACCACACAGGCTCCTCGGGGGTCACATCCCACCCAGAGCACCGGCTGCCAGTTAGTAACCAGGCTCCTCGGGGGTCACATCCCACCCAGAGCACCGGCTGCCAGTTAGTAACCCGGCTTCTCGGGGGTCACATCCCACCCAGAGCACCGGCTGCCAGTTAGTAACCACACAGGCTTCTCGGGGGTCACATCCCACCCAGAGCACCGGCTGCCAGTTAGTAACCACACAGGCTTCTCGGGGGTCACATCCCACCCAAAGCACCGGCTGCCAGTTAGTAACCAGGCTCCTCGGGGGTCACATCCCACCCAGAGCACCGGCTGCCAGTTAGTAACCAGGCTTCTCGGGGGTCACATCCCACCCAGAGCACCGGCTGCCAGTTAGTAACCAGGCTTCTCGGGGGTCACATCCCACCCAGAGCACCGGCTGCCAGTTAGTAACCAGGCTTCTCGGGGGTCACATCCCACCCAGAGCACCGGCTGCCAGTTAGTAACCACACAGGCTTCTCGGGGGTCACATCCCACCCAGAGCACCGGCTGCCAGTTAGTAACCACACAGGCTCCTCGGGGGTCACATCCCACCCAGAGCACCGGCTGCCAGTTAGTAACCACACAGGCTTCTCGGGGGTCACATCCCACCCAGAGCACCGGCTGCCAGTTAGTAACCACACAGGCTCCTCGGGGGTCACATCCCACCCAGAGCACCGGCTGCCAGTTAGTAACCAGGCTCTTTGGGGGTCACATCCCACCCAGGGCATCGGCTGCCAGTTAGTAACCCGGCTTCTCGGGGGTCACATCCCACCCAGAGCACCGGCTGCCAGTTAGTAACCAGGCTTCTCGGGGGTCACATCCCACCCAGAGCACCGGCTGCCAGTTAGTAACCACACAGGCTTCTCGGGGGTCACATCCCACCCAGAGCACCGGCTGCCAGTTAGTAACCACACAGGCTCCTCGGGGGTCACATCCCACCCAAAGCACCGGCTGCCAGTTAGTAACCCGGCTTCTCGGGGGTCACATCCCACCCAAAGCACCGGCTGCCAGTTAGTAACCCGGCTTCTCGGGGGTCACATCCCACCCAGGGCATCGGCTGCCAGTTAGTAACCAGGTTCCTCAGGGGTCACATCCCACCCAGGGCACCGGCTGCCAGTTAGTAACCAGGTTTCTCGGGGGTCACATCCCACCCAGGGCAGAGGAGGCAACAGTGAACGGCCAAGTCCCAGTGATTTCAGTTCTAATTCCCTCCGCAGGATCCAACACTGAGGCTATGTTCACACACAGGATTTTTGCTCAGTATTTTGCAACCAAAACCAGGAGTGGATTGGAAACACAGGCTATGTTCACATACTGTTAAAAACTGTGTGGATGGCCGTCATCTAATGGCCAATAACGGCCATTAGTTTAACCCGTTAGTGACCACCCACACGTGTTTTAACAGCGGTCATTAATGGGCCTTATTTATGTATTGGAATGCTCTGCGGCCCCAGTGTGACAGCTGATTCCCCCCCTGTAACTACCCAGAGCGGAGGATCCTCCACTCCGGGTAGTTTAACCCATTGAATGGCGCTAGCAAGTCATGACAGCGGCATCTAATGGGTTCCAGTGGCCGCGGGTACGCTCAAGTGATCAGAGGTTCCATGGTGCCGTCCGGTCCTCCATGGATATGCCTCTGCCAAGCCATACCAGAGGTCAGAGGTCAGATGCATGGCTTTGCAGATTGCCTGTTAGCATGATGTTGACATATACTGTACATGTATATATAAGTAGTAGTGCGGTGTATTCTATCAGTGATCAAAGATCACTGGTTAGTATTACACTAGTGTAAAAGTAATAGAAAGTGCAAGAAAACCCAATACCCCCCTAATAATAAAAATGCATTACATTCCCTGTACACAATAAACCGTTACATAAAAACAGATCAAAAACACGTATCGCCATGTCCGTAACAGCCCAATCTATAAAACTATATCATTAATTATATTGCATGACACACGCTGTAAAAAATTTGTAAAAAACAGTTCTAGAACTGCTGTATTTTATCAATCCGCTTTAAAAAATATATCATAAAAGAGATCAAAAAGTCATATATATGTAACACGGAAAATACGGACAAGGAGAGAAAGGAGCTGCCGCACCTCACACCTATGGCTGCCACTAATGCTGCACCTCACACCTATGGCTGACACTAATGCTGTACCTCACACCTATGGCTGACACTAATGCCGCACCTCACACCTATGGCTGACACTAATGCTGTACCTCACACCTATGGCTGACACTAATGCTGTACCTCACACCTATGGCTGACACTAATGCTGCACCTCACACCTATGGCTGACACTAATGCTGCACATCACACCTATGGCTGACACTAATGCTGCACATCACACCTATGGCTGACACTAATGCCGCACCTCACACATATGGCTGACACTAATGCTGCACCTCACACCTATGGCTGACACTAATGCTGCACCTCACACCTATGGCTGACACTAATGCTGCACCTCACACCTATGGCTGACACTAATGCTGCACCTCACACCTATGGCTGACACTAATGCTGCACCTCACACCTATGGCTGACACTAATGCTGCACCTCACACCCATGGCTGACACTAATGCCGCACCTCACACCTATGGCTGACACTAATGCTGCACCTCACACCTATGGCTGACACTAATGCTGCACCTCACACCTATGGCTGACACTAATGCCGCACCTCACACCCAGGGGTGATTCTAGCCTCTCTGCTGCCCGAGGCGAACTATAGAATGACGCCCCCCCCCCCCCCCCCCCCGTCAATCCGCCCACATTATAATCCACTACTGCCCCCCCCCCCCCCCACTGCTGTCCCCAATAAACATAATGTTTGGTCCCTTGCTGCACAGAGGATGTCAGGAGAGGAGGGGGCTGACTTTATAGGAGAGGTCCCAGCAGCACAGAGGATGTCACGAGAGGAGGGGGCTAATCCTATAGGAGAGGTCCCAGCAGCACAGAGGATGTCAGGAGATGAGGGTGCTAATCCTATAGGAGAGGTCCCAGCAGCACAGAGGATGTCAGGAGAGGAGGGTGCTGATCTTTTAGGAGATGGTCCCCCTCTTCCCCCCTTATAGATGGTCCCCCTCTTCCCCCCTTATAGATGGTCCCCCTCTTCCCCCCCTTATAGATGGTCCCCTCTCCCTTATAGATGGTCCCCCTCTCCCCCCCCTTATAGATGGTCCCCCTCTCCCCCCTCCCTTATAGATGGTCCCCCTCTCCCCCCCTCCCTTATAGATGGTCCCCCTCTTTTCCCTCCCTTATAGATGGTCCCCCTCTTCCCCCCTTATAGATGGTCCCCCTCTTCCCCCCCCCCTTATAGTTGGTCCCCCTCTTCCCTCTCTCCCCCCCTTATAGATGGTCCCCCTCTCCCCCCCCCTTATAGATGGTCCCCCTCTTTCCCCCCCCTTATAGATGGTCCCCCTCTTCCCTCTCTCCCCCTCCCTTATAGATGGTCCCCTTTCCCTTATAGATGGTCCCCCTCCCCCCCTTATACATGGTCCCCCTCTCCCCCCTCCCTTATAGATGCCCCCTTATAGATGGTCCCCCTCTCCCCCTTATACATGGTCCCCCTCTTCCCCCCCCTTATAGACGGTCCCCCTCCCGCCCCTCCCTTATAGATGGTCCCCCCCTTATAGATGGTCCCCCTCTTTCCCCCCTCCCTTATAGATGGCCCCCCCCCTCATAGATGGTCCCCCTCTTTCCCCCTCCCTTATAGATGGCCCCCCCCTATAGATGGTCCCCCTCTTCCCTCTCCCCCTCCCTTATAGATGGTCCCCCCCCCTTATAGATCGTCCCCCTCTTTCCCCCCTCCCTTATAGATCGTCCCCCTCTTTCCCCCCTCCCTTATAGATGGCCCCCTTCCCCCCCCTACCTTATAGATGGTCCCCCTCTCACACAACTCACCTGCCCTCCGTTCCCCCGTCGAGCCTCTCTGGTCTGGTCCCGGCTGATGTGCGGCTGCCCGGGGTGTCCCGTCCTGTCCCCGGCAGCGCGCGCATCACAGAGCTCCCCGTGCGCCTGTGCCTGTGACTTCCGGCGCACGGGGAGCTCTCTGATGCGCGTGCTGCCGGGGACAGGACGGGACACCCCGGGCAGCCGCACATCAGCCGGGGGACTAAGGCTGCATTCCCACGTTCCGTGATCCTGACGGATCACGGACGTGGAATGCATGTACTGGAGCCCCCCCGCCCCCGGGAAGTATCTGTAATGAGATGCTGTGAGCGGGGGAGACTGTATTCATAAGCGCCGCGCTGTAGTATCAGCACCGCGCGGCTGATTTAGTACAGCGCGGCGCTTATGAATACAGTCCCCCCCGCTCACAGCATCTCATTACAGATACTGCCCGGGGGCGGGGGGGCTCCAGTACATGGTACAGTCAGGGCCGTTTTAATACATTGGTGGGCCCAGTGCACAGCCCTCAAGAGTGGGCCCCCCCTTACCTTTCTGCACATTGTATAATGTACTGAATTTGCCCCCACACTGTATCAAGAGCCCCAATACATACAGTAGTTACCTTATAACACTATTTCCACCATTCAGTGATTACATATTACATAAAAACTGCACTAAATAAAACAGAAAGATATCACCATTGATACCATTACATAATACCACCACACCATGACCCCTATCAGTACAACCCTATAACAGAGTGAAGTTACATCCAGTGACTCACCGGGGGCGTCTTCTCCGATCAGAGTCTGTCACCTTTTCTTTCTCTCTCCATCCAGCGTGGGCCACCTTGAAGTCTTCTCCTGGCTGTGAATCTTCTCTCCAGAATCTGCCAGACAAATATTTTAGGCTCCAACACATACAGTAGTTAGGTCCCTTGTACCCCTATACAGTAGTTACACCCCTCTGTACCCCTACATAGTTACACCCCTCTGTGCCTCCATAGTTTTAAGGTGTCCCTGTAGTATATAGACCCTCATGTGCTCCTCCAGTTATATACAGCCCTCCTGTGCGCTCCCCCATTAGTATATAGCCCCCCTGTGCACTCTCCCCAGTAGTATATAGCCCCCTGTGCTCACCCACAATAGTATATAGCCCCCCTGTGCTCTCCCCCAATAGTATATAGCCCCCCTATGCTCTCCCACAATAGTATATAGCCCCCCTATGCTCTCCCACAATAGTATATAGCCCCCCTGTGCACTCCCACAATAGTATATAGCCCCCCTGTGCTCTCCCACAATAGTATATAGCCCCCTGTGCTCTCCCCCAATAGTATATAGCCCCCCTGTGCTCTCCCACAATAGTATATAGCCCCCCTGTGCTCTTCCCCAATAGTATATAGCCCCCCTGTGCTCCCCCTCAATAGTATATAGCCCCCCTGTGCTCTCCATAATATATAGCCCCCTGTGCTCTCTCCCATAGTATATAGACCCCTGTGCTCCCCAATAGTATATAGCTCCCCTGTGCTCCCCAATAGTATATAGCCCCTGTGCTCCCCAATAGTATATAGCTAACCTGTGCTCCCCAATAGTATATAACCCCCTGTGCTCCCCCATAGTATATAGCCCCCTGTGCTCCCCCATAGTATATAGCCCCCTGTGCTCCCCAGTAGTATATAGCCCCCTGTGCTCCCCATAGTATATAGCTCCCCTGTGCTCCCCCATAGTATATAGCTCCCCTGTGCTCCCCCATAGTATATAGCCCCCTGTGCTCCCCCAAAGTATATAGCTCCCCTGTGCTCCCCCATAGTATATAGCTCCCCTGTGCTCCCCCATAGTATATAGCCCCCTGTGCTTCCCAATAGTATATAGCTCCCCTGTGCTCCCCAATAGTATATAGCCCCCTGTGCTCCCCCATAGTATATAGCCCCCTGTGCTCCCCAGTAGTATATAACTCCCCTGTGCTCCCCAATAGTATATAGCCCCCTGTGCTTCCCAATAGTATATAGCTCCCCTGTGCTCCCCAATAGTATATAGCTCCCCTGTGCTCCCCAATAGTATATAGCCCCCTGTGCTCCCCCATAGTATATAGCCCCCTGTGCTCCCCAATAGTATATAGCTCCCCTGTGCTCCCCAATAGTATATAGACCCCTGTGCTCCCCCATAGTGTATAGCCCCCTGTGCTCCCCCATAGTATATAGCTCCCCTGTGCTCCCCCATAGTATATAGCCCCCTGTGCTTCCCCATAGTATATAGCCCCCTGTGCTCCCCAATAGTATATAGCCCCCGTTCTCCCCCATAGTGTATAGCCCCCTGTGCTCCCCCATAGTATATAGCTCCCCTGTGCTCCCCCATAGTATATAGCCCCCTGTGCTCCCCCATAGTATATAGCCCCCTGTGCTCCCCCATAGTATATAGCCCCCTGTGCTCCCCCAAAGTATATAGCTCCCCTGTGCTCCCCCATAGTATATAGCTCCCCTGTGCTCCCCAATAGTATATAGCCCCCTGTGCTTCCCAATAGTATATAGCTCCCCTGTGCTCCCCAATAGTATATAGCTCCCCTGTGCTCCCCCATAGTGTATAGCCCCCTGTGCTCCCCCATAGTATATAGCTCCCCTGTGCTCCCCCATAGTATATAGCCCCCTGTGCTCCCCAATAGTATATAGCCCCCGTTCTCCCCCATAGTATATAGCCCCCTGTGCTCCCCAATAGTATATAGCCCCCGTTCTCCCCCATAGTATATAGCCCCCCTGTGCTCCCTGATAGTATATAGCTCCCCCATAGTATATAGCCCCCCTGTGCTCCCCAATAGTATATAGCCCCCGTTCTCCCCCATAGTATATAGCCCCCCTGTGCTCCCCAATAGTATATAGCCCCCGTTCTCCCCCATAGTATATAGCCCCCTGTTCTCCCCCATAGTATATAGCCCCCCTGTGCTCCCCAATAGTATATAGCCCCCGTTCTCCCCCATAGTATATAGCCCCCCTGTGCTCCCCAATAGTATATAGCCCCCGTTCTCCCCCATAGTATATAGCCCCCTGTTCTCCCCCATAGTATATAGCCCCCTGTGCCCACCCGCAGCAGCAGCGGACGGGGCAGCGGCGGACGGGGGGGCCCTGCAGGGGGCGCCATGGAGGGGTAAGTAGATTACCCATCCATGGCGCTCCCCCCTGACAGGCTGGTGGCCGGAGCCCTGTGCGACCGCATTGGTCGCACATAGCAACGGCCGGCCTGCTCGGGGGGGGCCCCTTTAACCAGTGGGCCCGGTGCACGTGCACCATGTGCCCTCTGGTTAAAGCGGCCCTGGGTACAGTCAGTGGCGGATTATAATGTGGGCGGCCGCCCGAACCGCTCATATTATAATCTGCCACTGAATGCCGCCCCCATGAAGATAGCTGGTGGCGCCGCCTGAGGCAGACGATTCAGGTCGCCTCATCATTGCGGCGCCCCTGCTCACACCTATGGCTGACACTAATGCTGCACCTCACACCTATGGCTGACACTAATGCTGCACATCACACCTATGGCTGACACTAATGCCGCACCTCACACCTATGGCTGACACTAATGCTGCACCTCACACCTATGGCTGACACTAATGCCGCACCTCACACCTATGGCTGACACTAATGCTGCACATCACACCTATGGCTGACACTAATGCTGCACCTCACACCTATGGCTGACACTAATGCTGCACATCACACCTATGGCTGACACTAATGCCGCACCTCACACCTATGGCTGACACTAATGCTGCACCTCACACCTATGGCTGACACTAATGCTGCACATCACACCTATGGCTGACACTAATGCCGCACCTCACACCTATGGCTGACACTAATGCTGCACCTCACACCTATGGCTGACACTAATGCCGCACCTCACACCTATGGCTGATACTAATGCTGCACATCACACCTATGGCTGACACTAATGCCGCACCTCACACCTATGGCTGACACTAATGCTGCACCTCACACCTATGGCTGACACTAATGCTGCACCTCACACCTATGGCTGACACTAATGCCGCACCTCACACCTATGGCTGACACTAATGCCGCACCTCACACCTATGGCTGATACTAATGCTGCACATCACACCTATGGCTGACACTAATGCCGCACCTCACACCTATGGCTGACACTAATGCCGCACCTCACACCTATGGCTGACACTAATGCCGCACCTCACACCTATGGCTGACACTAATGCTGCACCTCACACCTATGGCTGACACTAATGCTGCACCTCACACCTATGGCTGATACTAATGCTGCACCTCACACCTATGGCTGACACTAATGCTGCACCTCACACCTATGGCTGACACTAATGCCGCACCTCACACCTATGGCTGACACTAATGCTGCACCTCACACCTATGGCTGACACTAATGCGGCACATCACACCTATGGCTGACACTAATGCCGCACCTCACACCTATGGCTGACACTAATGCCGCACCTCACACCTATGGCTGACACTAATGCCGCACCTCACACCTATGGCTGACACTAATGCCTCTCGGCTACATTTAAAAACTAATGCCAGGATGCTGGTATATAATTAGATCAAACCATATTGCCCCATGTACCACGTGCAGGTTCCCTGGATCACATGAATCCCTACACTAACTCACCACTGTGTCAGTCAGCGACCGTCATCCCCGCAAAGTGAGCGCAAGCAGGGAAGGGAGGCCATAGACCGACCCTGCAACCCCAATGTCACAGGAGTAAACCCCAAAGGCGCCCCAAAACCCAGCAGGCCCCGCCAGAGGAGAAAGCTGCCACCAAGCAACACAAGTGTGAACATGGTCTTACTGCTCACCATTGCTCCTGCAGGTAGAATGGGAATGATAGGAGGTACTAGTCATGTGTGCACAGGTGCCTCCTGCTGATTACCCGGAGAAGTGCTAACACTATGTAAAACTTGGTATCCATAGAAACTACAGATCTTCCCGCAAAAAATAAGCCCATAACCAGCTCTATCGCGCAAAAGATAAGAACGCTATGGATCTTGCAATCTGGCGACAGGTTTTGTGGGTTTTTGCCAGGAAGACAGTTTCTATTGTGCCAAAGTGGTAATAGTTAAAAAACCTATATAAATGTGGTATCGCCGTAACCGTAGCGACCCAGAGGATAGCGGAAGTTTAAAATAACAGCAATTATTTATCATTAAATGGCGGCCATCCCCTAAATTCCATCAGAACGTGAGCATAGCCCATCTTGGGTTTCAGTCCACTCCTGGTTTTAGTTGCAAAATACTGACCAAAATCCTGTGTGTGAACATAGCCCGAGTATCTGATCTTGCAGAGAGAATTAGAACTTACCAAATTATCTGGGACTCGGACGTTCATTGATGCTTCTTCTGCCCTGGGGGGATGTGACCCCCGAGGAGCCCGTGCGGTCACTAGCTGGAGGCCGACCTCTGTACACCCTCTCAGGCTTCTGTGGGATGAATACAGCCGCGGGTACGGCATGTGACCTACAACTCTATTTATTTCTATGGAGCCGCCAGAAAGAGCCAAGTACACCGGAAGAGTGCTGCACTCGGCTCCTCCCAACAACTCCATAGGAATTATTAGTGGGGGGTCTATTCATAACACAGAAGCCGGGCCTGATACGGACATCACGGACATAATACCCCTATAATGTGAAACCGCATCCCACATAGACTATACTGAACCTCACAATAACCCACCATATACTGCACCCGGCAGCTGAGAACATTCACTTCATAGGAACAAACGGAAAATAAAATGCATTATCTACACTCCCCAAGGGCAAGAAATCCCCAAAGTGTCATCATATCCTGTATACATACTGTACAACCGCTATATATGCGTAACTGCACGCTGCAATACACAGCAATGCTATCTGCCAGACTACTCCATCCTATGTATATCAGTGTATCCACTGTATATAGGAGGCAGTATTATAGTAGTTATATTCCTGTATATAGGAGCAGTATTATAGTAGTTATATTCCTGTATATAGGAGCAGTATTATAGTAGTATATTCCTGTATATAGGAGCAGTATTATAGTAGTTATATTCCTGTATATAGGAGCAGTATTATAGTAGTTATATCCCTGTATATAGGAGCAGTATTATAGTAGTTATATTCCTGTATATAGGGGGCAGTATTATAGTAGTTATATTCCTGTATATAGGAGCAGTATTATAGTAGTTATATTCCTGTATATAGTAGCAGTATTATAGTAGTATATCCCTGTATATAGAAGCAGTATTATAGTAGTTATATTCCTGTATATAGGAGCAGTATTATAGTAGTTATATCCCTGTATATAGGAGCAGTATTATAGTAGTTATATCCCTGTATATAGGAGCAGTATTATAGTAGTTATATTCCTGTATATAGGAGGCAGTATTATAGTAGTTATATTCCTGTATATAGTAGCAGTATTATAGTAGTTATATTCCTGTATATAGGAGGCAGTATTATAGTAGTTATATCCCTGTATATAGGAGCAGTATTATAGTAGTTATATTCCTGTATATAGGAGCAGTATTAGAGTAGTTATATTCCTGTATATAGGAGCAGTATTATAGTAGTATATCCCTGTATATAGAAGCAGTATTATAGTAGTTATATTCCTGTATATAGGAGCAGTATTATAGTAGTTATATTCCTGTATATAGTAGCAGTATTATAGTAGTATATCCCTGTATATAGAAGCAGTATTATAGTATATTCCTGTATATAGGGGGCAGTATTATAGTAATTATATTCCTGTATATAGGGGGCAGTATTATAGTAGTTATATTCCTGTATATAGGGGCAGTATTATAGTAGTTATATTCTTGTATATAGGAGCAGTATAATAGTAGTTATATTCCTGTATATAGGGGCAGTATTATAGTAGTTATATTCTTGTATATAGGGGCAGTATTATAGTAGTTATATCCCTGTATATAGGGGGCAGTATTATAGTAGTTATATTCCTGTATATAGGGGGCAGTATTATAGTAGTTATATTCCTGTATATAGGGGGCAGTATTATAGTAATTATATTCCTGTATATAGGAGCAGTATTATAGTAGTATATCCCTGTATATAGAAGCAGTATTATAGTAGTTATATTCCTGTATATAGGAGCAGTATTATAGTAGTTATATTCCTGTATATAGTAGCAGTATTATAGTAGTATATCCCTGTATATAGAAGCAGTATTATAGTAGTTATATTCCGGTATATAGGAGCAGTATTATAGTAGTTATATTCCTGTATATAGGAGCAGTATTATAGTAGTTATATTCCTGTATATAGGGGGCAGTATTATAGTAGTTATATTCCTGTATATAGGAGAAGTATTATAGTAGTTATATTCCTGTATATAGAAGCAGTATTATAGTAGTTATATTCCTGTATATAGGAGGAAGTATATAGTAGTTATATCCCTGTATATAGGAGCAGTATTATAGAAGACAGCGTCTTTTAGAATATCAAAGAAGTTTCTTCTTTTATTTTATTTTAGCCATATGCGTACAAAATATCAGACAACGTTTCGGCCCTTCAAAAATACATACTGAGCCTTTCTCAAGTACTTGAGAAAGGCTCAGTATGTATTTTTGAAGGGCCAAAACGTTGTCTGATATTTTGTACGCATATGGCTAAAATAAAATAAAAGAAGAAACTTCTTTGATATTCTAAAAGACGCTGTCTTCAATTGCGATTTTGTTGTGGATAAAGTACTGGGAACGAGCCAACCTGGTGGAGGACTGTGCGTCTATATGGGAATACCGCTGCTTTCACCTGGGAGGAATTACGGAGCAGTATTATAGTATATTCCGGTATATAGGAGCAGTATTATAGTAGTTATATTCCTGTATATAGGAGAAGTATTATAGTAGTTATATCCCTGTATATAGGAGGAAGTATATAGTAGTTATATCCCTGTATATAGGAGAAGTATTATAGTAGTTATATTCCTGTATATAGGAGAAGTATTATAGTAGTTATGCGGTTCAGGGAAGAAACAGAGTGCTGCACCTCACACCTATGGCTGATACTAGTGCCGCTTGGCTAAATAAAAAACACATCAGAATTTTGTGTATAAATTGATCAAGCCATACTGCCCCATGTACCTCGTGCCGGTATCTGATACACATGGGTCCCTACACTAAGTCCACACCGTGCCAGTCAGTGGCCACCAACCCCGCAGGCGTGCACAGTCAGGGAACGGGGCCATGGGACGGCCCTGCGACCCCCATGCCACAGGACCAGACCCAAAAACACCACACCAGAACCCGGCCAGCACCGCCAGCGGAGAAGGTCGCCCCCAAGCAGCACAAGTCTGGATAAGATATTACACTCACCATAGCTGCAGCAAACAGAATGGGAAAAAACAGGAGGGATTAAAACCATGTGCACTCAGGTGTCTCCTGCTAATTGCGGTCATGTGGGTCTCACCAGGAGGAGTGCAAAACACGGAGAAAAGAGAGAAACAAAATGCGGTTCAGGGAAGAAACAGAGTGCTGCACCTCACACCTATGGCTGATACTAGTGCCGCTTGGCTAAATAAAAAACACATCAAGCGGCACAAGCGGCACTAGTATCAGCCATAGGTGTGAGGTGCAGCACTCTGTTTCTTCCCTGAACCGCATTATAGTAGTTATATTCCTGTATATAGGAGCAGTATTATAGTAGTTATATTCCTGTATATAGGGGCAGTATTATAGTAGTTATATTCCTGTATATAGGGGCAGTATTATAGTAGTTATCCGACATGGAGAGAGAGGAGCGGCTGCACATCACACCTATGGCTGATACTAATGCTGCTATGCCTATTTTAAAAAACCAACTACAGGATGTTGAAATATGAATTGATCAAGCCATATCGCCCCGTGTACCATTGTGCAGGTCTCCTGGTTCACACGGGTCCCTACACTAACTCCACATCGTGTCGGTCAGCGACCGCCACCCCCGCAAAGCGTGCACATGCAGGGAAGGGAGGCCATGGAAAGGCCCTGCAACCCCAATGTCACAGGACAAAACTCAAAGTGCCCCCCAAAGTCCCAGCCAGCACCACCGGCGAGGAAGGCTGCCCCCAAACAACACAAGTATGCATATGGTATTACACTCACCAAAACTGTTGCAGACAGAATGGGAAAAACATGGAGGTACTGTCGTGTGAGCACAGGTATATGCTCTGCTGACTTAGGTCACATGGATCTTTTAAAGGGGAGTGCCAGCTGCTCAGAAAGGGGAGAGAAATGCAAAATCCGACATGGAGAGAGAGGAGCAGGTCTGGTCCTGTGACATTGGGGTTGCAGGGCCTTTCCATGGCCCGCCTCTCCCTGCGTGTGCACGCTTTGCGGGGGTGGCGGTCACTGACCGACACGGTGTGGAGTTAGCGTAGGGACCGGTGTGAACCAGAGGACCTGCACGTTGGTACACGGGGCTATTATAACTTGATCAATTCATATACAGACACTCTGGTGTTGATTTTTAATATAGGCCTAGCGGCATTAGTATCAGCCATAGACGGGATGTGCAGCCGTTCCACTCTCTCCAGTTTCCGTATTATAGTAGTTATATTCTTGTATTTTAGCAAGCTCACTGGAGAGAAATAGTGAATAAGAAGTTGAAGTTTCCGGTAACTCTCATCAATGCGATACACGATGGGAACCTTCCTCAGGTTCAGCAGCTTCTTCAGGTCGGTGACGGGATCCTGCGACAGTTGGACGATAGTGAAGATCGATCCTGGCGGGAGGCTCTCAATCTCGCCATCCGTACAGGAAATGAGGAGATCATGAAGACCTTGTTGCACTGTGTAAAGTTTGACTTTCGACAGATCCATGAAGCTCTCCTCGTGGCTGTCGACACCAACCAACCTCATGTGGTTAAGATGTTACTGGATCGGCTGGACCAAGAGAAAGGCCTAAAGATGGACATCAAGTCTTTCTCGATGGCTTTCTTTGACAATTCCATTGACAACTCTCGCTTTGCTCCTGGAGTAACTCCGCTCACCTTGGCCTGCGAGAAGGATCTCTATGAAATTGTGGAGATGCTGATGAAGAAAGGTCACGTGATCACCACCCCGCACAAGATCTCCTGCGCGTGTCTGGAGTGCAGCAATGGACGCAAGTACGACCTCCTGAAGTTCTCTCTGTCCCGAATCAACACGTACAAAGGAATCGCAAGCAGGGCCTATCTGTCAATTGCCAGCGAAGACGCCATGCTGAGGGCCTTCAAGCTGAGCCGCGAAATCAAGAGACTTTCAAAGAAGGAGCCAGAGTTTAAGGTTGGTTATTATTGAGACTGTGTTCACACATAGTATTTCCGTCAGTCTTTTTTCAACTAATTGGTTTATTGCTCCAGTCCCTGGTGTCCAGTCGTTTATTGCTCCAGTCCCAGGTGTCCAGTGGTTTATTGCTCCAGTCCCAGGTGTCCAGTGGTTTATTGCTCCAGTCCTTGGTGTCCAGTGGTTTATTGCTCCAGTCCCTGGTGTCCAGTGGTTTATTGCTCCAGTCCCTGGTGTCCAGTGGTTTATTGCTCCAGTCCCTGGTGTCCAGTGGTTTATTGCTCCAGTCCCTGGTGTCCAGTGGTTTATTGCTCCAGTCCCTGGTGTCCGGTAATTTATTGCTCCAGTCCCTGGTGTCCGGTAATTTATTGCTCCAGTCCCTGGTGTCCGGTAATTTATTGCTCCAGTCCCTGGTGTCCAGTCGTTTATTGCTCCAGTCCCTGGTGTCCAGTAATTTATTGCTCCAGTCACTGGTGTCCAGTGGTTTATTGCTCCAGTCCTTGGTGTCCAGTCGTTTATTGCTCCAGTCCCAGGTGTCCAGTGGTTTATTGCTCCAGTCCCTGGTGTCCAGTGGTTTATTGCTCCAGTCCTTGGTGTCCAGTCGTTTATTGCTCCAGTCCCTGGTGTCCAGTCGTTTATTGCTCCAGTCCCTGGTGTCCAGTGGTTTATTGCTCCAGTCCCTGATGTCCAGTGGTTTATTGCTCCAGTCCTTGGTGTCCAGTCGTTTATTGCTCCAGTCCCTGGTGTCCAGTAATTTATTGCTCCAGTCACTGGTGTCCAGTGGTTTATTGCTCCAGTCCCGGGTGTCCAGTGGTTTATTGCTCCAGTCCCGGGTGTCCAGTGGTTTATTGCTCCAGTCCCGGGTGTCCAGTGGTTTATTGCTCCAGTCCCTGGTGTCCAGTGGTTTATTGCTCCAGTCGCTGATGTCCAGTGGTTTATTGCTCCAGTCCCTGGTGTCCAGTGGTTTATTGCTCCAGTCCCTGGTGTCCAGTGGTTTATTGCTCCAGTCCCTGGTGTCCAGTGGTTTATTGCTCCAGTCCCGGGTGTCCAGTGGTTTATTGCTCCAGTCCCTGGTGTCCAGTGGTTTATTGCTCCAGTCGCTGATGTCCAGTGGTTTATTGCTCCAGTCCCTGGTGTCCAGTGGTTTATTGCTCCAGTCCCTGGTGTCCAGTGGTTTATTGCTCCAGTCCCTGGTGTCCAGTGGTTTATTGCTCCAGTCCCTGGTGTCCAGTGGTTTATTGCTCCAGTCCCTGATGTCCAGTGGTTTATTGCTCCAGTCCCTGGTGTCCAGTGGTTTATTGCTCCAGTCCTTGGTGTCCAGTCGTTTATTGCTCCAGTCCCTGGTGTCCAGTGGTTTATTGCACCAGTCCCGGGTGTCCAGTGGTTTATTGCTCCAGTCCCGGGTGTCCAGTGGTTTATTGCTCCAGTCCCTGGTGTCCAGTGGTTTATTGCTCCAGTCCCTGGTGTCTAGTGGTTTATTGCTCCAGTCCCTGGTGTCCAGTGGTTTATTGCTCCAGTCCCTGGTGTCCAGTGGTTTATTGCTCCAGTCCCTGGTGTCCAGTGGTTTATTGCTCCAGTCCCTGGTGTCCAGTGGTTTATTGCTCCAGTCCCTGATGTCCAGTGGTTTATTGCTCCAGTCCCTGGTGTCCAGTGGTTTATTGCTCCAGTCCCTGGTGTCCAGTGGTTTATTGCTCCAGTCCCTGGTGTCCAGTGGTTTATTGCTCCAGTCCCTGGTGTCCAGTGGTTTATTGCTCCAGTCCCGGGTGTCCAGTGGTTTATTGCTCCAGTCCCTGGTGTCCAGTGGTTTATTGCTCCAGTCCCTGGTGTCCAGTGGTTTATTGCTCCAGTCCCTGGTGTCCGGTAATTTATTGCTCCAGTCCCTGGTGTCCAGTCGTTTATTGCTCCAGTCCTTGGTGTCCGGTAATTTATTGCTCCAGTCCCTGGTGTCCGGTAATTTATTGCTCCAGTCCCTGGTGTCCGGTAATTTATTGCTCCAGTCCCTGGTGTCCAGTCGTTTATTGCTCCAGTCCCTGGTGTCCAGTCGTTTATTGCTCCAGTCTCTGGTGTCCAGTGGTTTATTGCTCCAGTCCCTGGTGTCCAGTGGTTTATTGCTCCAGTCCCTGGTGTCCAGTGGTTTATTGCTCCAGTCCCTGGTGTCCAGTGGTTTATTGCTCCAGTCCCTGGTGTCCAGTGGTTTATTGCTCCAGTCCCTGATGTCCAGTGGTTTATTGCTCCAGTCCCTGGTGTCCAGTGGTTTATTGCTCCAGTCCCTGGTGTCCAGTGGTTTATTGCTCCAGTCCCTGGTGTCCAATGGTTTATTGCTCCAGTCTCTGGTGTCCAGTGGTTTATTGCTCCAGTCTCTGGTGTCCAGTGGTTTATTGCTCCAGTCCCTGGTGTCCAGTGGTTTATTGCTCCAGTCCCTGGTGTCCAGTGGTTTATTGCTCCAGTCCTGGGTGTCCAGTGGTTTATTGCTCCAGTCTCTGGTGTCCAATGGTTTATTGCTCCAGTCCCTGGTGTCCAGTGGTTTATTGCTCCAGTCCCTGGTGTCCAATGGTTTATTGCTCCAGTCCCTGGTGTCCAGTGGTTTATTGCTCCAGTCCCTGGTGTCCAATGGTTTATTGCTCCAGTCCCTGGTGTCCGGTAATTTATTGCTCCAGTCCCTGGTGTCCAGTCGTTTATTGCTCCAGTCCCTGGTGTCCAGTCGTTTATTGCTCCAGTCTCTGGTGTCCAGTGGTTTATTGCTCCAGTCTCTGGTGTCCAATGGTTTATTGCTCCAGTCCTTGGTGTCCAGTGGTTTATTGCTCCAGTCCCTGGTGTCCAGTGGTTTATTGTTCCAGTCCCTGATGTCCAGTGGTTTATTGCTCCAGTCCCTGGTGTCCAGTGGTTTATTGCTCCAGTCCCTGGTGTCCAGTGGTTTATTGCTCCAGTCCCTGGTGTCCAGTGGTTTATTGCTCCAGTCCCTGGTGTCCAGTGGTTTATTGCTCCAGTCCCTGGTGTCCAGGGGTTTATTGCTCCAGTCCCTGATGTCCAGGGGTTTATTGCTCCAGTCCCTGGTGTCCAGGGGTTTATTGCTCCAGTGCAGTAATAAATGTTTATTATGTTCCTGTACCCCCTGCCTGTTTTTCTTTCATGGGACTTCTCCTTTAAAAATGGCGCCATCTAGTGTTACAGCCTTGCATATGTCATAGACTGGATAAATGTGCCCCCTATACACGGTGTCCTGTGATCTCTGCAGCCCGAGTACCTGAGCCTGGAGAACCTGTGCCAGGAGTTTGCGGTGGAGCTGCTGGGAATGTGCCGGAATCAGAGCGAAGTCACCGCCGTGCTCAACGACTGCGGAGATGACAGCGACGAAGAAGAGATGGACAACCAGGCCTTCGAGGAAGGAATCCCCAACCTGGCCCGGCTGCGTCTCGCTGTGCACCACAACCAAAAGCGGGTAACCTGCTCTACAGACACTGGAGGGACCCTCCAAAAAGAAGGGCTCCTCTGTAACTAATACTATATATATATATACACACATAACTAATACCATAATATCACTTGCAATGCTACAGTCACATCTAAAGCTGCAATCACAATTTTCCCTCTATCAGTTCTGCTGTGATGCATTGTGGTAGATGTAGTGTGTGTACCCTACAGTATGCGAGTGGAGTATTAGACAGACTTCTTCTTGGCGGGGGCTGGAGGAGGACTTACAGTGGTCTCCTTTATCCTTCTCCACCAGTTTGTGGCTCATCCCATTTGTCAGCAAGTCTTGTCCTCTATCTGGAGCGGGAAGTTATCGGGCTGGAGGGGCAGTAACACCATCTGGAAGCTCTTCATTGCCTGCGCCATCTTCCTCACCATGCCGCTCCTGTGCCTCGTCTACTGGTTGGCTCCAAAGTCTAAGGTCAGCAGAATAAGACATTAATACATACACCTACATATATACATACATACATACACAAACACACATACATAGATATATATACATACAAATGTATATACACAAACACATCTCTTCATTAGCTATATATATATGTGTGTGTGTGTGTGTGTAATGCCAGCTCACCCTTGCTCTGGTGCACAGATCGGTACTTGGCTTTTGTGTGGCAGTCCAATATAGTAAACAGATGATCCAGCAATCCGGTAAAACAAAGATCTTTAGGGGGTTAGGCCTCCCTACAATGGAATTATATTTTTTGGCCTCTCAAGCTTTTTGGCTCCTGGATTGGAGGAATAATTCTTTTTTTTTCTCTGCTTAGTGAGGGAGCGATAGATGGTCAGTTAGATATTTTTCAGATCCTCGGCATTTTGGAGGGTAGATCTAGAGAAGAATGGCCTATGGTGGATGCCCTGGTTAGAACGTGGCGTGAGATTAGAAAGTGCTTAGACCTGAAGGGCTTCCTAAGTTTTTCACCTCTATGGAATCATCACGACTCCACGACTTGAAATTGATAACAGATATGGCGGTCATGAGCAAAATAAAATCATGGAGCCAGGTAAAGAGCGAGTATGGCTTGAGTGACTCCCGCTGGTTTGATTACCTGCGCCTATCCAGTGCTTAGAGATCGGATTTGAGAAATGTGGAGTATAGACTGAGAGCTAACTTAACATTAGACAAAATGAGAGGGCTAGGCAATAGACCCAAAGGTGTCTCGATATTGTACAAATGTGTCCTTTTAGAAAGGGAGCGAGAGAGCGTGGGAAAAGGAGGTTGGGGAGAGGGTGAATTGGGTGGCTGTCTATCGTAATATCAGGAAAGTTGCGCCTTCGGCAAACCACCAGCTGATTCAGTTCTACATTGTACATAGATTGCATTACACCCCTGCCTATATGTTTAAAATATGTCCGCGATGTAACAAAAAAAGCGGGGGACTATAGTCATATGCTATGGTCGTGTGATTAACTTAAACACTATTGGTCTGGGGTGTTGCAAAGGATTAATTTGGAACTGGGGATGTCCTAAGAGGAAGATTTTTGTCTGTTTATTGTGGGTGATACGTCAAGGTTACCCAACGGGTCCTCCGGCTATCAGAGAAAATGTTTGTTAAAAATGATGTTCTGTGCAAAACTATTGATTATGAGAAAGTGGATCTCCCCCCTGCCCCCTTGTTTGGAGGAATGGGAACAGTGCCTGAGATGGTGTCAGGGTGAGAGGGGTGATAAAAGGTAGTTATTTCGGTCAAATAGTTTACTGTCTTTTCTTTCTTTTCTTCCTTTTTTTTTCTCTTCTTCTTTACTTCTCCCGTGCGTGGTTAGAGTGGGGTGTTGGGGGGGTTCGGGTTGGCGGGGAGGTAATATGGTGTACTGTTTTGGATGTAAAGGATACTTAATGTTTCTTTTTTCTGATGTGATTTTAACTTCTTTGAAAAAAAAAAAAAAAAAGATCTTTATTCCAAATCCAAGTTAAAATACAGGCAAGTCCCGCCATGATGGCGCACACCACAGGGGTTCCTCCTCAGCACAGCGCCCACCTTCTGCACCAATGGTGGGATATGTTTTCTGAACGGTAAAAACAGGAAAAACTTAGTGTTCAGAAACTTTGAGCCGTAGTATATATAGCTTAGGGTATATAACTCTTCTTTGTTGTAAGTTCTAAACAAAAATAATCTCCTTATATGATCACCATCGAATAAAAAACTGACAGTACCTGAAACTAACCAGCAGAGGTCTCACTAATCACATACTATAGTCTTGCCTATCCTCACTGTGACCTCTACTGGCCAGCTGCTAGTACTACAGCAAGATTTAGAGGGGTACTCCGGCCATGTGAAACATTTGTTATATTGCTGCCATTGAGTACAACAAAATAAACAAACTATTCTTACCTCGCCGCGCTCTCCTGCGGTGTCTTCAGAGGACCCTGGGGGAAAGTGGTGAGGTAAGAATAGTAAAGTTATTATGTTGTATACAAGGGCAGTGATATATAAAAAGGTTTACATAGCCAGACTACCCCTTTAATTTTAAGGAATGTCCCACTTTGTCATTGCAAAGTAAGAGACTCCCTGGGAACCGTCAAATGTTTTAAGTACTCAGCGTTAACACCTGGTGTCCGGGGTTTTACAGTGATAGATCCAGGGCAGCTACAGGAGAAAGTCAGTCATATACTGAGGACTTACGGGGTCAGGAGGGGTTCGGTGGGATGAGGAGTAAATAGTATTGTTCATCTTTCTCCTGTCACATTATTTTTTCTATTAAATTCAGGTCGGAAAAACCCTTAAGATCCCGGTCATAAAATTCCTTCTCCACTCGGCCTCCTACTTGTGGTTCCTGATATTCCTCCTGGTGGAATCGCTGATCATGGAGAGAAGACACGATATATATGAAGGCAGAGACCAGACCATATGGCAGAACTCTCTACACATGATCTGGGTGGCAGGTCGGTCTACAGTGTCATTCCAAGACTATTAGTGTTATATTACTCTGGTGTTCAGTCCACAGGTCTAACAGCACCAGTCACTATATACCTATCCCTGGAGGAGCTAATAGTATACAGTGCTGAGAATATGTTCTTCTATGTACAAGAATATAACTACTATAATACTGCCACCTATATGCAGGAATATAACTACTATAATACTGCTCCTATATACAGGGATATAACTACTATAATACTGCTCCTATATACAGGGATATAACTACTATAATACTGCTCCCTATATACAGGGATATAACTACTATAATACTGCTCCTATATACAGGAATATAACTACTATAATACTGCTCCTATATACAGGAATATAACTACTATAATACTGCTCCTATATACAAGAATATAACTACGATAATACTGCCCCTATATACAGGAATATACTATAATACTGCTCCTATATACAGGAATATAACTACTATAATACTGCCCCTATATACAGGGATATACTATAATACTGCTCCTATATACAGGAATATAACTACTATAATACTGCTCCTATATACAGGAATATACTACTATAATACTGCCCCTATATACAGGAATATACTATAATACTGCTCCTATATACAGGGATATAACTACTATAATACTGCTCCTATATACAGGGATATAACTACTATAATACTGCTCCTATATACAGGAATATACTACTATAATACTGCTCCTATATACAGGAATATAACTACTATAATACTGCTCCTATATACAAGAATATAACTACAATAATACTGCCCCTATAAACAATGATATAACAACTATAATACTGCTCCTATATACAGGAATATAACTACTATAATACTGTTCCTATATACAGGAATATACTATAATACAGCTCCTATATACAAGAATATAACTACAATAATACTGCTCCTATATACAGGAATATAACTACTATAATACTGCTCCTATATACAGGACTATAACTACTATATTACTGCTCCCTATATACAGGGATATAACTACTATAATACTGCTCCTATATACAGGAATATACTACTATAATACTGCTCCTATATACAGGAATATAACTACTATAATACTGCTCCTATATACAGGGATATAACTACTATAATACTGCTCCTATATACAGGGATATAACTACTATAATACTGCTCCTATATACAGGGATATAACTACTATAATACTGCTCCTATATACAGGGATATAAGTACTATAATACTGCTCCCTATATACAGGAATATACTACTATAATACTGCTCCCTATATACAGGAATATAACTACTATAATACTGCTCCTATATACAGGAATATAACTACTATAATCCAATAGGGAGACAAAAGAAGCTTGCACTCACCAGAAGACGCTGCGGTAAAAGTCCGTTTTATTCCGTCTAAGTAGACATAAGTGGGGAGGGGGAGTGAAGGCAGGGGCGTCCGATGGCTACAGCCGTTTCACGTGACTAAACACGCCTCTTCTGGCCTGTGGACGTCACTGCTATGGGGGATGGTGCTTAAATAGGTGAACAAACCAATCAAAAATGTGTGCATATATAAAAAATTAAAAACATCACATAAACACCTAAAGGAAAGAACCTTTTGCAAAGAGAGACTATTTGGATTAGTCGGCTCAATGCCGTGGGGCCTGCAGGTCTTAATGTAAGGAACGATTTTGGTTCTTTCCTTTAGGTGTTTATGTGATGTTTTTAATTTTTCATATATGCACACATTTTTGATTGGTTTGTTCACCTATTTAAGCACCATCCCCCATAGCAGTGACGTCCACAGGCCAGAAGAGGCGTGTTAAGTCACGTGAAACGGCTGTAGCCATCGGACGCCCCTGCCTTCACTCCCCCTCCCCACTTATGTCTACTTAGACGGAATAAAACAGACTTTTACCGCAGCGTCTTCTGGTGAGTGCAAGCTTCTTTTGTCTCCCTATTGGATTATACATTCTGTTATAGCTTTGCAACCCTATGCTGCGCAACGTTAGCCCGATATCCTCGCCTTATATATCCTAGCTCGTGGGTACGCATGACCGGATACTGGACTTTGGTGCTAATTCAGACCTTCTCTCCCCTACTTATTGGAAGTTGCTTGTTTCTATACTGAATAAGTGCACACTGTCGTTTATGTCACTCTACCCATGGAAGTGAATATGGATACAGAGAATATTAATGAGGAAGAGGCTCTTTATGTGGGGAGGGAGAATGCAGGGGCGTTCTTTACGTCCTGCAATGTGAAACATGACTTGCAGCTGATGAGCATCAAGGCTCTTGAACATAAGATCTTTACTTTAGCCGAAAAAGAAACTAGGCTGTTTTGGACGACCAACTCCTTACAATCTTACGTTGATAGTAATCGGGTGCCGAGAGGCTTAAGAACATATAAAAACCCTGCACAATACGAAGATGACGAAGATTTCATACAAGAATGGCAAGAAGCACACAAGGTACATTCTATGAACTTGCTGCAACTAATACTCAAACGCAATCGGGCTGAATATGAGACTATTACAGCTGAACTCTGTAAAGCCCGCTTGGAGCACAAGACCCGCTCCTCAGAAACCTATGTTGCCACATTTAATAAGAAATTGGACAAAAAGTTATTACTCTTGCAAATTGAAATAAAAGAGAAAAAAAGAGATAAGTTTCTCAGAGATAAAAGTGACTATGAAGCGAACCGTATATTTGATTGGCATACCAAGCGCCCTAAACGCTCCAGACCAAAACGCAAGATACCGTCTGAATTCTGGACCACGGATTCAGACACTAGTCTCTCAGATGAGACCTCCACCGGAAAATCCGCCCGAGCTCCTAGTCAAGCTACTACATCTGCTGTCCCTTTAGGAGACGGACCCGGAGGGGAGGCAAAAAGAGGAAGGAGCGGTTGGCGAGGAAGAAGGCCATACAAACATGTGTCGTGGAGGGACTAAATACTGATAGGAATGTCATGAATATCTCCGATGTACAGTTACCATCTGACTGTTTAGAGGTTCTTTCTAAAGGTCTCAACTTTGGTGTAGTGGAAGACTTTTCTATATCTACCTTTGAAATCGATCTACACAGAGCTCTACGCAGAGTTAATTTACACAAATTCTTTTCAGTAAATAAATCATTTAATAAGCATGATAATCCTGTGAACAAAAGATGTACTATTGGGCCCCTGGGCTTTTTTATTTCTAATGATTTTTCCACCCAAGAAAATGAATGTGTCCAAATGTTAGCTAATCTAGAGCAGAATTCGGCTAGTCATCCTACCATCACTCCAGTTGATGTCCCCTTCACTGGAGGGAGATCTTCTACTTTTACTCCACCTATTGCCCCAGGCGGTGCAGTTGATTGCTTCTCCAAAGCTGTCATGCAAGATGTACATGCCCTGATATACCCAAAAAGCCCCAACAATCTCACACTTAGGGAACAAAGGGCTATTGATTGGTTAAAAAGAAGACCAGATCTTGTCATAACTAGAGCCGACAAGGGGGGAGCTACTGTCGTTCTTTCCTCCAGTTATTATAATAATGAGGCACACAGACAGCTAGACGATCAGACTGTTTATAAACCAGTCAGTCAAGACCCCACAAATAAAGTAACTGAGAAACTAAGAACCCTGCTCAATACACATGTTAGAGAGGGTGCTCTAACAGAAAAAACAGCTGAGAAGCTTCTAAGTGAAAACCCTCGAGCACCGAAATGGTATTTTTTGCCCAAAGTCCATAAAAGTACTGAGAGACCCCCCGGACGGCCGATCGTTTCAGCGATCGGCTCTGTCACTGAAGGGATCTCTCAGTACTTAGACTGGCTATTACGTCCGTTACTGGACGGTTTTGTTACTTATCTCAAAGATTCCACAGATTTTTTGCTCGCTCTTGAGGAGATTCATCTCACCCCCGACAGTGTTTTGGCCTCGATCGATGTCGAGAGCCTCTATACCCGCATCCCACATGATGCGGGTGTAGAGGCAGTGGACAGGATCCTGGAGATTACCAATCATCCCCCTAACATTAGACGTTTTGTTAAAGAAGGGCTTTTGTTTATTCTCACTAATGATTTTTTCACTTTTGAGGGTGCATGGTACGGGCAGGCAGTCGGGACTGCGATGGGCACGCCCGTATCATGCACCTACGCAAATTTGTTTTTGGCATACTTGGAGACACAGATTGTTTTTTCTACATCTAACCCCTTTATTAGTTACATTAAATGTTTTTTTCGTTATGTAGACGATATTTTTATTATTTGGGAAGGGACAGAAAAACAATTTCAGGAATTTGTATGTTATCTCAATGAAAAAAACGGAGCCAACATGTTCTTCACGAGTAAGTTCGGTAACAAAGAACTAGAGTTCTTAGATGTCCTAGTCCAAATAACAGATGACAAAATAATAACCTCCGTATACCGTAAACCTCAGGCAACCAATTCCATTTTACATTATGACAATTCACACCCTAAACAAACAAAGAATAGTATCCCTTACAGTCAAATGTTGCGAAGAAAAAGAATTAATAACACCGAAGAGCTATTTAACCAACAAGCACAGGAATTAACCCTTAGATTAGAGAAGAGAAAATATCCTACAGAAATAATTCACCAAGCTAGAAAAATAGTTGACCAGAAAAATAGAACCCAACTGCTACAATATAACAACAAAAAAAGAAACAAAGATACACAAAAAAGATTTGCCTTCTCATTTCAGAACACGGCCATGAACAATTGCATCAGAGAAAGTATTAAACGACATTGGCATTATTTAGAATCTGATCCCGACCTTAAAAACGTTGCAGCCTCTAAACCACTTATCACGTATCGGAGAAACAATACTCTGGGTGATATACTCAAAAGAAAGAAGATCCCCCTGACTACGTCCTATACTAATAAAAATTGGCTTAGTAACCAATGTATTGCAGGCAATTAGAAATGCGGGCAATGTGCATACTGTCCTCAGATGCTGCAGGTAGCTTACATTAGAATAAACGGAGTCGAGTGCTACATTAGAGAACTAATTACGTGTAAAAGCACCTACGTCATTTATGCTATTGTGTGCCAATGTGGAAGATTTTACGTCGGCAAGACGAAACGGGCAATGTGCATTAGATACAAAGAACACTGTTACTCCGTTAGATCAGGAAAGGGTGTTCCCAGACTTATTGCTCACGTAAAAGAAATGCACGGAGGTGATACGAGAGTCCTCCGTTACGTAGGTCTGGAAAGAGTACACCCATTGAAAGAAGGAGGAGATCGTCACCAGCGGCTTTTGCAAAGAGAGACTATTTGGATTAGTCGGCTCAATGCCGTGGGGCCTGCAGGTCTTAATGAAAGGAACGATTTTGGTTCTTTCCTTTAGGTGTTTATGTGATGTTTTTAATTTTTTATATATGCACACATTTTTGATTGGTTTGTTCACCTATTTAAGCACCATCCCCCATAGCAGTGACGTCCACAGGCCAGAAGAGGCGTGTTTAGTCACGTGAAACGGCTGTAGCCATCGGACGCCCCTGCCTTCACTCCCCCTCCCCACTTATGTCTACTTAGACGGAATAAAACGGACTTTTACCGCAGCGTCTTCTGGTGAGTGCAAGCTTCTTTTGTCTCCCTATTGGATTATACATTCTGTTATAGCTTTGCACCCCTATGCTGCGCAACGTTAGCCCGATATCCTCGCCTTATATATCCTAGCTCGTGGGTACGCATGACCGGATACTGGACTTTGGTGCTAATTCAGACCTTCTCTCCCCTACTTATAACTACTATAATACTGCTCCTATATACAGGGATATAACTACTATAACACTGCTCCTATATACAAGAATATAACTACTATAATGGTTCAGGGAAGAAAAAGAGTGCTGCACCTCACACCTATGGCTGATACTAGTACCTCTCGGCTGCATAAAAAACATCAGAATTCTGTATGTGAATTGATCAAGCCACACTGCCCCATGTACCGCGTGCAGGTATCTGATACACATGGGTCCCTACAATAAGTCCATACTGTGCCGGTCAGCGACCACCACCCCCGCAGGCGTGCACAGTCAGGGAAGGGAGGCCATGGAACGGCCCTGCAACCCCCATGCCACAGGACCAGACCCAAAAATGCCACACCAAAACCCAGCCAGCACCACCGGCGGAGGAAGCTTCCCCCAAACAGCACAAGTCTGGATAAGGTATTGCACTCACCATAGCTATCAAAGATAGAATGGGACAGACAGGAGGGATTAAAACATGAGCACTCAGGTGTCTCCTGCTAATTGCGGTCATGTGGGTCTCACCAGGAGGAGTGCAAAACACGGAGAAAAGAGAGAAACAAAATACGGATCAGGGAAAAAAAAGAGTGCTGCACCTCACACCTATGGCTGATACTAGTACCTCTCGGCTGCATAAAAAACATCAGAATTCTGTATGTGAATTGATCAAGCCACACTGCCCCATGTACCTCGTGCAGGTATCTGATACGACGTTCCATGGCCCCCCTTCCCTGACTGTGCACGCCTGCGGGGGTGGTGGTCGCTGACCGGCACAGTGTGGACTTAGTGTAGGGACCCATGTGTATCAGATACCTGCACGCGGTACATGGGGCAGTGTGGCTTGATCAATTCACATACAGAATTCTGATGTTTTTATGCAGCCGAGAGGTACTAGTATCAGCCATAGGTGGGAGGTGCAGCACTCTTTTTCTTCCCTGAACCATAACTACTATAATACTGCTCCTATATACAGGGATATAACTACAATAATACTGCTCCCTATATACAAGAATATAACTACTATAATCTCTAAAGCAGAATGCGGTCGGCACCACTGACGCTGTGATAGCAGGATAGAGGATATGCAGTGACACAGAAATTCCAACGGGGTGCTCCGTACAACAGAAGAATGTGTAATGTAAACAGTGAAGACAGAGGTCCGGGCACTCACCGATCTTCAGGAATCTTTATTCAGGCACAGTATACATCAGGGAAGGGAGGACAGGTGAAAGTGCGGGCGTACGCTACCCCAGGACAGCTGTTTCCCGGCTGATTGCCGCTTCCTCAAGCTAGGGTATCAGGTGATACCCTAGCTTGAGGAAGCGGCAATCAGCCGGGAAACAGCTGTCCTGGGGTAGCGTACGCCCGCACTTTCACCTGTCCTCCCTTCCCTGATGTATACTGTGCCTGAATAAAGATTCCTGAAGATCGGTGAGTGCCCGGACCTCTGTCTTCACTGTTTAACTACTATAATACTGCTCCTATATACAGGGATATAACTACAATGATACAATATACTACAATAACAGAATTTTTAAACACGCCTGGGATAGACATACATCTATCCTAAGATAATAAGAAAAAAAATACTAAAAGGGCAGACTAGATGGACCCAGTGGTCTTTTTCTGCCGACAATCTTCTATGTTTCTATATTTGTGCAGGTTTCTTGTGGCATGAGTGTAAGGAGGTCTGGATCGAGGGTCTGCGGAGTTATTTCCTTGACTGGTGGAACTTTCTGGACATTGTCACTATCAGCATGTACCTGGCGTCGTTCTCTCTGAGGATCCTGGTGGCGGTAAAGGGTTACCTCACCTGCAGCAATGATCCAGATTCAGATATTTGCTTCTATTACACTAAAGCAGGTGAGAGACCTATATCACATGCAGGTTTCTGGTGGGGCTTCTTAGATCTAGAACAGGTTATAACTACTGGAACTGTTTTGTAGAACGTCCAGAATGGAACACAGAGGACCCGCAGTTCATCGCTGAGGTCCTGTTTGCTGTCACCAGTATGCTGAGCTTCACACGTCTGGCGTACATCCTTCCTGCCCATGAGACCCTCGGGACCCTACAGATATCTATAGGAAAAATGATTGATGACATGATACGGTGAGGAGCTCCACCCATGAATGGTCCTTCAAGGCGAGGGGTCACAGGCGAGGTCTCCTATAGAGTAGGTCATTCATATGTTGTCCCATCAAAGCCGAGGCACTGGGTGCAAATGCATTGACTACATCTTCTACAGATGCATCTGGGGTATAGTCGTCATGCCCTGTTCTTCGACAAGAGTTCTTCCATTTTTTTCTTAAGACAGGACCACTCAGCCCTGCTCTGGTAGGGACTATTTATAGTGGGAAATACATACATGGCTAGCTTTGACCAAATATGATAAAAAAAAATTAATGTATCAAATGGAGAGATTCAGGGCTCATTGAGTACCACATGGGAAACTGTGATGGTCAAGTAGACAAGTGCTTCTCAAACTGCGATGGTCGTGTAGACGAGTGCTTCTCAAACTGCGATGGTCGTGTAGATGAGTGCTTCTCAAACTGTGATAGTCGCGTAGATGAGTGCTTCTCAAACTGTGATAGTCGCGTAGATAAGTGCTTCTCAAACTGCGATGGTTGTGTAGATGAGTGCTTCTCAAACTGTGATGGTCGGGTAGATGAGTGCTTCTCAAACTGCAATGGTTGTGTATATGAGTGCTTCTCAAACTGCGATGGTCGGGTAGATGAGTGCTTCTCAAACTGCAATGGTTGTGTATATGAGTGCTTCTCAAACTGCGATGGTCGGGTAGATGAGTGCTTCTCAAACTGCAATGGTTGTGTAGATGAGTGCTTCTCAAACTGTGATTGTCATGTAGCTGCCAATGATGTCATCTTGTCATACGTCTATTGCTATAGACATTCAAAGGAAGGGTTCTCGTTTATAAATAAAAAAAAAGGTGGAGATCTTGGCCATAACCTTATTAGTATCTGATTAAAAGTCCTATATTATTATTAGTTGACTAAGGGCAATATTCCACAGGACAATTATCGTTCACATAATCGTTAAAGATAAACGATCCAAACGACCGCTATTACGAAAGACCTGAAATCGTTCGCCCATTTACATGGAAAGATAATCGTTACTTATGATCGTTCTTGCAGTCGTCTTGTCGTTGCTATTGCGGACGACCGAAGGACTTCTTATTCAACAAAATGATTATCGTTTAGATTCGAACGATTTAACGATAATCTGAACTATAATCGTCCGGTGGAATAGGGCCCTAAGACACTGACCTTTGTTTCATCTCCAACCAGTGGTTCCATTTGTTCGAAAAATGCAACTCCCAGAAGGTCTTGTTAGGTCAAGCTGGTAATTGTAGTTTAATAACAAGGGGAAAGCCACAAGTTGTAGACCACTGGTTTAGACTGATCCTTCCCGACTGCTTCAACCACTATGGGAGCATGAAGGACTGGTCATGTGGTGCCTGTGGTTATAACATGCCTAATAAGTATAACACTTATAACATGAGAATGTCTCCTGTGACCAGGTTCATGTTTATCCTGATGATTATCCTCACCGCCTTCCTTTGTGGCCTCAACAACATCTACGTTAACTACAGCGACGCGGACAAACTGGGGAAGTAAGTGTCCGACCACCGTGTAATCATATAATGGTTGTATCCAACTGTGGCCTCCGCTGAGTCATCAGACTGTCTTTATATGACTGCACTACCCTACAAGTGATCAGAAATGGAGAGGATACACTGAGCCATGGAGCTCAATGTCAGTGTGCAGCAGGGAAATGAGGAATTAGGTAATTGATTGGCCATGAGATCACATCGATCATAATTATTAGCGGGTTTCGTATAAAGTCACCAATCTAGAGGCCTCCATAGTGATACTCTCCAACCAGTGCACTAGTGGAGGTCAGGTCATGGTTTAGCTATGTTAGGAGAAGAAATATTTCCTATGACTACTAACAATCTGTTATGTAACCTGATGACCGAGGCTCATGGGTTGTGTTGTCTTTGGCATCTTGCAGCTTTAACGAGACCTTCCAGTTTCTTTTCTGGACCATGTTTCAGATGGTGGAAAGGACGACTGTGGACATGAATCACTACATGGTTGCAGAGTTTGTTGGCCGAGCCTTGTATGGTCTCTTTACTATTGTCATGGTGATTGTCTTGCTCAACATGCTTATTGCTATGATCACCAATTCATTCCAGAAGATCGAGGTAAGATCTTACATCAGAGTGGCCTCTCCCGGATGTCATCAAGGGGGAGGGGCTGTGACTACCTCTCTATACACATAATATACAGGCTGGTTGTAACTAGGAATAGATAAATAGCTGTTACTGTAGTATAAGGTGAGTGGATCTCATGTCAGAACACACAATTATATTATATCAGTGATATAGAAGGGGCGGGGCTGTGACTATCTTTCTATGATACAGTTATGATGAATATTAGTGTTACTTTTCATAAGCCTCATAGCTGTATATATACATAATGTTCTCTCTGTAGAGCCAATAGATCCTTTATGTTGTATTTGCAGGATGATGCTGATGTCGAATGGAAATTTGCTCGCTCCAAATTGTATCTTTCCTATTTCCGAGAGGGACTAACCCTGCCCGTTCCGTTTAATATCATCCCTACTCCTAAGTCGCTCTTCTACATATTCAGGTAGGGATTCCATCTCTTATCTCACATCCATATCGGTCCCCCAAATCCTTGTAGGTTTCGATTCTCTGTAGTGGTCTATGGGGTCAAACCATGGTGCAGAGTGACGGTAAGGTATGGATCCATTGGGGTTCCATGACTAGCTGACGCTTCAACAAAAGTTTTTTTCCCACACGAATAATGAAAACACTCTTGTGGTAGATCCCCCTTTAAGTTCATTGGGATTAATGAGATGTCCCATGTGTTTTCTTATAATTACAGAGGGATTTTCAGATTCGTATGCTGCTACAAACCCAAGAGGAAACCAGAATATCCTCCAATTGCTACAATAGTAAGGTTCAGGAGGTCTTCTCCATTGTTTTTCTGCGCTTAACTATGAAACAATCTCATTGTCTTTTCAACTCAATAATATATTATCCAAACATTGGTACAGTCCAACAGGGGAGTTGGCGGAGAGTCTTTTGGTGAGAGTCGTAAATCGTACCGCCTGCAGGTGATCAAGGCTTTGGTCCAGCGATACATAGATACAGCCAGAAGGGAATTCGAAGAAGCCAAGCGTAAAGGTAACAGAGAATTAGATCTCTAGGGTTAATGCAAAACATGTCCTGCAGATATATAATAATTACAGGGGAGGTCTGATTACATACGGGGTCAAGGCAAAAGAGAGTGTAAAAGTGCTTCCCTCACTGCCTCTTAATAAGACTTTCAGAGGCTCCTTTTGGGTAGTGTACATCTAGTGATGGATGGTTGACACTATGACAAACGTTTTGCTCAGTTGCCAAGAAGGGCACATCATTGGACTGAGAGAAGCATATGGAAGACAACTCTCTTTTCTGTTTTTTTCTGTATCCAAAGACACTAAGGGGAAATCCAACAATAGCGAGTAATCGTCACATTTCCAGTCTCCACCTGAGGACACCTACACATTAGTCTCAGTGGGATCAACGTGGCAGTCCCCTATGAAGGGGAATCCTTGTAGCTTCTCCACTTACACGGTCAACTGAAGACCTGTAAGCCACCTCTGATCTTACTTTAGATGTTATAAGCAGTGCCAAAACCTGGTGGTACACATATACTAACTGTGAAGGTGGCATTGTTAGCAGTCTCTATAGAAGACAAGACAGCATTCCCATTCACCTCTCAGAACCAGATCCTCATACCTGTATGTCTCCAATAGAGACAAGTGCTGCTGGTTGTTTGTTAGACCATTGCCCGTAGCATATACTTGCCATGATTCCAGTCCAGGTGTGTTCTGTAGACTCCAACCCCATCTAAATGAATGAAAACCATTACAGAGCTGTTCTTATCTTCTCAACTTTTTTTCTTGTTAGATTTCATGGTCATGGCATAAAGAACATAAATAACCTGCACGACATCGACGTCTAGCATGATGGGCCACAGGGAGATTCTCCTGCATGCTCCTAGTAATCTCCATACCCTCTTGAACCTGTCATAACTTTGCTCTTCTTTTTCCAGATCTCGGGAACCGTATCACAGAGCTAAACAAGAACGTTGTCCGTCTCCAGTCAGAGGTGAAGCACTTAAGACGTTCCCTGGCAGACAATGGAGCCAATGTTACTCCGAAAGACAATGAAAACGTGCTGAGCCGCTACATAATGAAAGTGAAGAACAGTTTCCAGAACTACGACCAGGAGTCAATGGGTTCCGGGAAGGATTCTTCTGAAGTCACAGTTCATCAGGATAGCTTCAAGAACATTCTCCCTGATGATGACTGCCCCCCATACCCCGATGTGCCTTCTGCTGATGACCTAGACCAAGTTGAGGATAACTTAGAGGTTGGAGAGGACATGTGAGTGACTAGATGATTCATAGAATATAATAAGGAACTACTGTACCCAAAAAATACGGCCACAACCAAAGATTACTAGTACAGGGAAGAAAATGGATCATCAGAGTGAACCCAACATCTGCACGTAGCTTCTCTGTTCACCCAGAGGTCTGGTGGTTTCCTTCCTCTCTGTCCTCTGGTTTCCAGGAGTTTTCCTTTCCATTGGGCCTTATCCCAAAGATAGAGATTCAGACTGTGAGCTCACTGGGACTAGGGACTGAGGCAGTAACATGTGCAACACAACAGAAAGTGCACAGGAGTGGTATAAGGAGCAGCTGATATCAGTCACATCCCATTACGGTACAGGTGTGATATAAGAGGAGCATCTAATATCATCCTATTAAAGTACAACAGTGATAGAGGAGAAACTGATATCAGTCACATCTTATTACATTACATCAGTGATATAAGGAAAAAGGCTGATAGAAGTCACATCTTATTGCAGTATAGGAGTGATATAAGAGAAGCTGATATCTTATTACAGTACAGCAGTAATATAAAAGGAGAAAATATTAGTAACATCTTATTAGAGTGCAGTAGTGATATAGGGGGAGAGGAGGATATCCGTTACATCTTACTACATTACAGTAGTTGTATAACAAAAGCGGCTGATATTACATCTTATTACAGTACAGGAGTGTTATAAGAGGCTAATATAAGTCGCATTGTGTTACAGTACAGGAGTCTTACAAATGACAGCATAAAACATCTTACAATAGAGAATGGGAAAGCCAGCACTGGACACCAACCACTAAGCAAGTGACCAACTAGAGCACCAATCTAGGTCCACAAGGCTAATGTGTATCGTGTCTACAGCATAGTCAGAGGTCTAGTCAAAATTCAAGCTGTTTCTTCATTGGTACACCTTGTTATAGTACAGGAGTGTTATAAGAGGAGCGGCTGATACCAGTCCCATCTTATTACTGTACAATTATAAGAGGGGCAGCTGATACTAGTCACATCTTATTGCTGTACAGTTATCAGAGGAGCGGCCAATATCAGTCGCATCTTATTACTGTACAGTTATAATAAGAGGAGCAGGTAAGATCAGTCCCATCTTATTACTGTACAGTTATTATAAGAGGAGCGGCTGACACCAGTCCCATCTTATTACTGTAGTTATTATAAGAGGTACGGATGATACCAGTTCCATCTTATTACTGTAGTTATTACACGAGGTGCAGCTGATACCAGTCCCATCTTATTACTGTAGTTATTATGAGGCAGGGCTGATGCCAGTCACATGCATCTCGGGGGTTATATCAGGGCTGGAGCATTGTAAAGCCCCTATTCCACAGGTCGTTTAGAGGAGCAAACGAGCGCTCTCTTGCTCCCCGTTCCTCGCTCGCTGCCGCCGCTATTCAGCGCTGCGGCAGCGAGCGGGTGAGTGCGGGAGGGGGGCGGCGGGGAGCTGCGGGGGGGCTGCCCGGGGGATCGCTGATCGTCCGGGCAGCCCATAGGATATAGCAGCGTCTGCTGCCGATGCTCCTATTCAACGGAGCGACGGCAGCAGATCGTTGCTATATCAGTCGCTTGTTTTTCAACATGTTGAAAAACAAGCGACTGCAACGATCAGCCGACATGAACGATGTCGGCTGATCGTTGCACTCTATTCCACCGGACGATTATCGTCCGTAGCAGCCGATATCGGCCGAATACGAACGATAATCGTTCCGTGGAATAGGGCCTTAAGAGGAGCAACGCTTTGTGTCACTCCCCCTCACGGCTGCTGTAGATGGTGTTCACCTGCCATATGCCCCCTGAGGATTGGCTGCTCCCCCAATGGAAAACTATAGTGTCCCAGTAGTGGCAGTGTAAATGGAAATACAAGAAGCCATGATCAGCGGAGGCTAAAGACCCGATTCCACAGAAAAAGCAATGTTACATCACTGCACACAAGCATGTCCGAATACCATCAGCTTTATCATGGAAATCGGTCATAGAAAGCAGCAGTACAAACGTAGATTACATATAACTTGCAGAAACCTACACTCATCTTGTCTGACTGTACAACTAGAGACCCCGACACTGCGGGTTATGGGGGAGAAAACACTTTTAGATAATGAACCCAGATCTAGATGACCACCACTTAATCGTGTGACCGGGCCATCACCTGTTCACCCAGGGCAGCGTGCAGTGTACCGCTCCTCTAGAGATGGGCCAAACTACGGTAACTTCTGCTTCACAGAACACTCAACATCTGAATGCTGAACGCTCCGCCAATAGTTTTGTTCTTCTCTCCATACATTACACTTAAGGAGTTTTTCTTCTAGAAACAGCGTCACTCTTGTCCTCCACTTTGTGCGGGGTATTACAGATAGATCTATTAAAGGGAATAGCATGGTTGTAATAAAGGTTGACTTAAAGGGGTACTCCAGCACTTACACATTTATACATTTCTGGCCTTACATAAAACATCTTATTCTTACCTCTCCACGCTGCCCCTGGTGTCTCTGGGTCTACCGTTGACCACAGCCACCACTTCAGATACGGACTCGTCTCAGCAATGACAGCCAGCTAAAACGGGACAGCAACGCGGCCAATGATTTACTGAGCAGACTGTCACTGCCGAGATGAGTTTGTCTCAGAAGTGGTGGCGATTGCAGGAGACCCAGAAACACCACAGGAGGAGACTGGGGGAGCACAGAGAGGTAAGTATAAGGGGGGAAGGGGACATTTATGAAGCCTGCGCCAGAGAGAAGGCACAGATACGCTCCTCCATGGCGTACACCAACGATATCCCCTGTGGCAAGGCCTGGAGACGTGGCCTCCTCCTGCACCTGATTTACGCCTGCTCACAAGCATAAATCATGGCAGTAATTCTACTCCTGCTCAGGACATGTATAAATGTACCCCAAGATGGTAATTATGTTTTTATAAAGTTTTTTTGAAGTGCCAGATTACTCCTTTAAACTGAGGATAGGGTTCATGCTGTTTTGGGGAGAAAGTATCCTGGAAAACCCCTTTAAATGGTCAGCTGAGTGGAAATCTGTATCCAGTCTAAACGAGCTATTGCTGTCACACAAGCAAATGTTCGGCCGACCACTATGAAAGGTGTATGAGCGCTTATAGGGGCTTACCCCAATTATGACAAACATGGTTTCCCGACACCCTCTGGCCTGTTTTACATTGATGGGAACAGCAAAATACACTGCTGACAATATTCCTGATGTCTCATAGACCACACAGCTCCACATGCTACACCATCTACGCATCTCCATTAATGTTAATAGGAGTTATGCAAACCCAACCATCTCCAGTGGCTGGAGGGGTCAGGAAGCCATTTCTCTAGAGGGAGAAAAGCCCTTTAAGAATGTCATCCTGCTGTGTAATCTTAGTGACATGTATGTGTCTTGGTAGAGTTATTTTTCTCAGTGTGTAAATGTGATACAGCTGTGTTATATACTAGACAAATAAAATACACTAAATGACTTCTGGGTAATTGTCTTCTTGCCTCTGAGGGTCTCGTACAGGATGCTTGAGGTCATGAGACTGTGGGAAAGTGACGAAACTTTTAGCAAAAAAAAAAAAAAAAAATTATATTTATTTATATATATATATATATATATATATATATATATATATATATAAATAAACTATGCGGACTGCCTGAACTAGAGTGTTGTGGGCATGCTCTATAACTTGCCACCTCTGTCCATGTCAGGAACTGCCCAGAGCAGGAAAGGTTTTCTATGGGGATTTACTGCTGCCCTGGACAGTTCCTGACATTGACAGAGTTGGCAGCAGAGAGCACTGTGTCAGACTGCAGAGAATACACCACTTCCTGCAGGACATACATCAACTGATAAGTACTGGATTTTCAAAAAAGACGTAAATTATAGATCTAGATGAATTTCTGACACCAGCTGATTTGACATTTTTTTCCATCCCATCAAATGTGTTTTCTTGTAGAATTTAATACATTTTGTGCAGTTGTGTATGGGGGTAGTCGTTACCCGAGCTGCATTCAGAGATATGCCTTATGGCAGCCACATTTGGACAATAGGAACCAGAATATGACTTCTAAGAGAGAGTGTTGTCGGCATACTCTGCGACCTGTTAAGTTAAGGTAGAAGACTATACTCATCAACGTTAACGCATTACTGCAATAGAAATTACCTTTTGACATGTCGTCATACACGAAGACAAGCGTCACGTAACTCCGAAGCAAACTGTTTAATGGGTCGTTTGGGCTTTAGTCACGTGATATAAACCGTAGGGAGGAAAGCCACAAATCACAATACAAAGTATAAGAACGTAACGCAAAGTGGCGGCTCCCGTGAGATCCCGTCACAGCAGGAATGAGAACATAAACAGCAAATACTGAGCACCCCATCCTGGGAGCCTGACCCTTCACTACATACAGTATAACTATAGGATGGTAACAGTGGAGCTGCTACAAAAAGGCTCCGAAATACTTATTTACAGGGTTACGACACTGGGGAAGGTTGCGTCTGTGGCCCTGCGGCTCCTCTCTCAAGGATCTCACTGGACCTCCCGAATTCCAGCAGCATCGCTACAAGTCCCTCCTATCTGTAGAAACCAAAAACCCTACAATGCCCCGAATGTCCATGAGCAGAGGAGGTACCCCACGGCTGAACAGTCCCATGAACTCTTCTTATGAAGCTCTTAAAATACTATTTTTGCTACAAATTTGGCTTTGCAAGCAGCAAAACCTCAAGTTAGTAACAACCTGGAAAACTTTTGAAAATTCCAAAGTCTATTAAAGGTTATTAACATGAGGCTGTCCACCTCTAGGACAGGTCCCTTTAAATACAACTAGAGAAGAGCCAGTGTACAGTACGATTGGTGAAGCCAAATCCCCACCACCGATTCCTTGTTTGGAGGCCTGTAGTGTAACGTCCATCCACTCAGTGTCTGGTCAGAAGCACAGAGACAACTCCAGCATAAAGGTCTATGGGGTGGTAGAGCACCACAAGTGGTCCCAGTGATCGTGGAGTCTTCATGCGAGGAGACAAGTACAGATGACTTTTCCCGCAATCACCCCCTGTGCCAGCTCCTAAAACGTAACATTGTAGTGCCAAGGACCCCAATATCGGTGACTGAACCGTATGGCTTACGGCACGACTATTCAAGTAAAAGAAAAAACTTAAATAAATACAACTGGGTAAAAAAAACACCTTCAATAATGGAGATTCTGTATACTATGAAAGATGCATGGTGTGATCCCTTCTCCTGCGTTCCCCCCCCCCCCCCCCCCGGCATCAGGTAAACACACTAGTTTGTCATCCCCCTCCCCCCCCCCCATGTTGGTTCCATATTGTCTGGTTAATCACCAAATTCCAACTTAATGTAATAAAAAGTTCTGCAACTTTGTGTATCAGCCAAGATGTTTGGATGCAGATAGTGGATGGAAACCTACAAATTCATTCTTGTACAGGTTTGTTACCAATGGTGGCCAGTCTAGACAATCTACTAGCAGTTTAGCATCTTTTATACATTACCAGACATGAGTGCTACTCGGGCATCCTTGAGTGTGATTGTGCCACATTTGAATACCAGTGGCTGAACCTATGGCCGTACCTATGTTTTTCAGGACTTCACAGGCTGCATCTAGCTTCTTTAGACACCTGTTATTTAAATACTACACGATCACACTAGAGCATGCCCAAGTTGCACTAATCTCTATACATTACCTTAAAGGGTAACTTAAAGGGTTTATGCAGGCAGACTGTCCCACCTGATCCGCCATCAGACATGTTGACACCACTGCACATTGTGCTTTTGCCACTCACAAAATATCAAGGATCCCAATTTTGAAGTGTAACCATCAACATGGGCACTACTGGCTGGATTAGTAGAGAGATACTCTTCTAATGCGGTGGATCGGGTCTCCATGGATACGGAGACGCAATCAGACTACAATTTGTGCAACCCCTATTAGATCCAATGGGGGTCGCCTGCATTACAGCCTATGTATCCACGGAGATCCAAACTTCTGGATTAGCAGAGAATCTTGCCACTAATCCGGAAGCGACCATTGTGAGAGATGGACTTTAACATGTGGGTTTCAGAAAGCAGTTTGGTGTTGCACCTGCCCAGCACGCAGTCATCTCTCTCCAATGTCATAGCAGATGGGAAAGTATCAGGATAACTACTTTAAAGATGTCCTTCTAGCTGGACAACCCCCATCCACAGGCCTGGTCCAGTTATATGAGTGTAAAATGTTTCCATTCACCGTCAGCAAGCAGATACTTAACACAACACTGAAAGCTGGGGCAAACCATATGATGTAGAGACACGGGGGATAACACTGGTGGGGTCCCTGACACTCGGGCACTGTAACCCCTACTGGTGTGAATCCCAGGTAAGAGGCTGCATCATCATGACAGCTTGTGTGTGGGAGGATGACAGTAGAATTCACTCCTATAGGCGACAATAAACCATTGAGCGCTCTTCTGGTTGGGGATGACAGCTTTGTATACCAGACAGATTATCAGCACGCCTATGGCCGCCTTAAAACTAAAAGGCACCGAACTAGTGCAGCAGCCGTCCTATACACGGAGAGTAATGCGCAAGTCTGTGGACATGAATGCTTATCCTTATGCCGTGCCGCTAAACAGTCTTCTTTAGGCGCAGAGCTTCCAGAGCCTTCTCGCGCTCCTTTAACACTTCCTTCAGTCTCTGGATCTTTTCATCCTTTGTCGTCTCATCGGGAAACATGGAGGAGAAAGAGTCAACGTGAAACCTCTGACTGGGCAGCGAAACGTCACTGTAGTGTCCTGTGAGATCCTGATGGACCTGGAAATCTTCACTGTCTGGGGGATATGAGGCCTCTCCCCCGTAGTAAGTCGGTGGCCAGACGGAGCTCGGTCTCTCAGTGGCTTCGGGGCTTCTTGCCCTCGGTGCGGTAGATCTCCTGACCACGTCTGTAGAGCCATCTGGATTAACCGTGTTATGGTTCGGCTTGCCGTCTTCTGTTGCCTTCTGCTTCTTCGATGAGTCTACATCCTGTGTGCATGGTGACTTCCGCTTCAGCTGGGTCTGTGCAGTTTCTGCAGGATCCTATAGGGATAAGACATATAGATATATGAAGATACATAGTATCTGGGGGGGGGGGGGGGGGGGCTTGACTGTTTAAAAAAATCTTTCAAATCAACCAGTGCCAGAAGGTGCCAGAGATTTACTTCTATTAAAACTCCACTATTCCAGACGCTGTATGTCCTGCAGGAAGTGGTGTGCTCTTTCTAGTCTTAAGGGCAGGAGAGGTTTACTGGACAGTTCCTGACATGGACAGAGATGGCAGCAGAAAGCACTGCGTCAGACTGGAAAGAATACACCACTTCCTGCAGGACATACAGCAGCTGACAAGTACTGAAACACCGGAGGTTTTTTAATAGAAGTAAATTACAAATCTCTGGCACCAGATAGTTTGAAAGAATGGATGGGAAATGGGATTGAATGGGAAACCTTTGACCCTCCAGCCAGTGGCGTAGCCACCGTGGTCGCGGGGGTCGCCGCCGCGACCGGGCCCGCCACAAGGGGGGCCCGCGGGGCCCCCCGATCAATCACTCTTGTGACCGCAAGCATTGTTTTGCTTGCGGTCACAAGAGTCTGGCTCCGTCTTTCCCACGGCTGCTGCGCGCATCCCAGAACTCCCTGCGCGCCTTGGGCCCTGACTTCCGGTTTCCGGCGCGCAGGGAGTTCTGGGATGCACGCGCTGCCGGGGATAAGACGCGACACCCCCGGCAGCCGCGCAGCAGCCGGGGACAGATCGAAGGAGTGAGGATCAACGTGGGAGCGCGTTGTCAGGTGAGTTAAGTTTTGTTTTTTTATCAGCCTGTACGGGTGGGGGGAAAGGAGGGGGGCATCTATGAGGGTGGGGGGAAAGAGGGGGCCATCTATGAGGGTGGGGGGAAAGAGGGGGCCATCTATGAGGGTGGGGGGAAAGAGGGGGCCATCTATGAGGGTGGGGGGAAAGAGGGGGCCATCTATGAGGGTGGGGGGAAAGAGGGGGCCATCTATGAGGGTGGGGGGAAAGAGGGGGCCATCTATGAGGGTGGGGGGAAAGAGGGGGCCATCTATGAGGGTGGGGGGAAAGAGGGGGCCATCTATGAGGGTGGGGGGAAAGAGGGGGCCATCTATGAGGGTGGGGGGAAAGAGGGGGCCATCTATGAGGGTGGGGGGGAAGGAGGGGGGCATCTATGAGGGTGGGGGGAAAGAGGGGGCCATCTATGAGGGTGGGGGGAAGGAGGGGGCCATCTATGAGGGTGGGGGGGAAGGAGGGGGCCATCTATGAGGGTGGGGGGAAAGAGGGGGCCATCTATGAGGGTGGGGGGAAAGGAGGGAGGCATCTATGAGGGTGGGGGGAAAGAGGGGGCCATCTATGAGGGTGGGGGGAAAGAGGGGGCCATCTATGAGGGTGGGGGGAAAGAGGGGGCCATCTATGAGGGTGGGGGGGAAGGAGGGGGGCATCTATGAGGGTGGGGGGAAAGAGGGGGCCATCTATGAGGGTGGGGGGGAAGGAGGGGGCCATCTATGAGGGTGGGGGGGAAGGAGGGGGCCATCTATGAGGGTGGGGGGGAAGGAGGGGGCCATCTATGAGGGTGGGGGGGAAGGAGGGGGCCATCTATGAGGGTGGGGGGAAAGAGGGGGCCATCTATGAGGGTGGGGGGGAAGGAGGGGGCCATCTATGAGGGTGGGGGGAAGAGGGGGGCATTTATGAGGGAGGGGGGCCATCTATGAGGGTGGGGGGAAGGAGGGGGCCATCTATGAGGGTGGGGGAAAGAGGAGCCATCTATAAGGGTGGGGGGGAAGAGGGGCCATCTATGAGGGTGGGGGGGAAGAGGGGCCATCTATGAGGGTGGGGGGAAAGAGGAGCCATCTATGAGGGTGGGGGGGAAAGAGGGGGCCATCTATGAGGGTGGGGGGAAAGAGGGGCCATCTATGAGGGTGGGGGGAAAGAGGGGCCATCTATGAGGGTGCGGGGAAAGAGGGGGGCCATCTATGAGGGTGGGGGGGGAAGAGGGGCCATCTATGAGGGTGGGGGGAAAGAGGGGGGCCATCTATGAGGGTGGGGGGGGGGGGGAAGGGGACCATCTATAAGGGAGGGAGGAAGGGGACCATCTATAAGGGAGGGGGGGAAAGGGGACCATTTATAAGGGAGGGGGGGAAAGGGGACCATCTATAAGGCAGGGGGGAAGGGGACCATCTATAAGGGAGGGGGGGGGGGAAGGGGATCATCTATAAGGGAGGGGGGGGAAGGGGACCATCTATAAGGGAGGGGGGGGGAAGGGGACCATCTATAAGGGAGGGGGGGGGAGGGGACCATCTATAAGGGAGGGGGTGAAGGGGACCATCTATAAGGGAGGGGGGGGGGGAAGGGGACCATCTATAAGGGAGGGGGGGGGGGAGAGGGGGCCATCTATAAGGGAGGGTGGGGTGGAGAGGGAACCATCCATAAGGGAGGGTGAGGAGAGAGGGGGCCATCTATAAGGGAGGGGGTAGAGGGGGCCATCTATAAGGGAGGGGGTAGAGGGGGCCATCTATAAGGGAGGGGGTAGAGGGGGCCATCTATAAGGGAGGGGGTAGAGGGGGCCATCTATTTTGGGGGGGGGGCAACATATGGGGAGAGGGAATACACAGAGGGGGGCATATATTATTAGGAGGTCACATAGAGTCAGGGCTACCCACTAAATGAGGGTGTAAAGGGGACAGTACAGATGTGCAGTGTGTATAGAGATGGAGATGGTGTCAGAGTGTGTGGAGCCTAATATGTCTGTCTGGCAGATTCTGTGGATTCGTGGCTCGGAGAAGTTCTCATAACGGCCCAGGACGGATGGAGAAGATGATGAAAAGGAGAACTCCGATCAGAAAAGATGTCTCCTGTGAGTCACCTGATATAACTGCACAGTAATATATATGGTGTATAGAGCCTGTGTAGAGCTGGGGCCACCTCTATATGACTGGATGAGGTGATTTAGTATACTGGATTTGGTCAGTAACAATATGGTGGTGATGGTAGTGGTTGTGGTGTGGCAGTAATGTTTCCTTCCTATATACTGGTATTACTGGTAATATAGGTCTCAGTATACAGGATTTGGTCGGTAACAGTATGGCGGTAATAGGTAATATCTGTCTTGGTGTGTGTGTGTGTGTGTGTGTGTGTGTGTGTGTGTGTGTGTATGTGTATATATATATATATATATATATATATATATATATATATATATATATATATATATATACATACAGTGGTACCTTGGTTTAAGAGTAACTTCATTTAAGAGCGTTTTGGTTTAAGAGCTCACAGTTTTTCAAAATTGTGACTTGGTTTAAGAGCATTGCTTTGGTTTAAGAACTTCCTGTATTGGGTGGGAACGCGAGTGGAGAAGGGGCATGGCCTGCATAGCGGGGTCTACAGCACTGTACTCTAAACACCTTCCAAATCATAGCAGATCCCCTTCACGCTGGGGCTTACATCAGGGGACAGGACTGTGGGGGGGGTAATCTCACCATAGCTGTAACCCCTCTCTCCCCGGACAGAGAGTGCTGCATGTATGTGCCCACATCTGCCCTGCTCATTCCTTCCTGCTCCCTGCAGTCTCTGTCAGCCCTTGTGTTTCCCATCCTCTCCATTACTGTACAGTACAGAATAATAAATATATTTGGGGTGTGGAACCAATTGTCTGCATGTACATGATTTCTTATAGGAAAATTTGCTTTGGTTTAAGAGTGGATTTGGATTACAAGCACGGTCCTAGAACGAATTATGCTCATAATCCAAGGCACCACTGTGTGTGTGTGTGTGTGTATATATATATAGATATATATATACACATATACACACACACACAACAATAGCATCACTTGGTCGTGAAAGGAGGGGGGGGGGGGCCCAAGTTGGCCTCTCGCACCAGGGCCCAGGAGACATTAGCTATGCCCCTGCCTCCAGCTGTTGCAAAACTACAATTTCTATCATTCCTGCACAGTAGGGCTGGCTGATTATGGCCTAAAGCAACATCGTAATTAACTGAACATGTAATCTCTAATATGATTATTAGACCGAGCCCCTTTTATAAGCCACACCCATTTGGATGGACCAATCTGGAGATAACAGAAGAGGGGTCAGTATATACATAGCCCAGCTGTGGCACTGTATACATAGGGGAAGCAGATCTGTTACAGACAAAGACACACCAAAAGTTTTTATTGGTCATTGATATTGCATCAATGGTCTGAGCCCTGGCACCCCGACTGTTTGACAGGGCCACAATGCTCACGCCGCAGCCTCATTAGCATTTACATGGGTGGCAAGACAGCGGCACACTCTCAAGTGAATGAAGCACCCTGCACTGCCGCTACAAATGGCACAAACCAGCCTGCAGCCAACGTAAAGGTTCCCACCCAGAGCTAGGTAAGTACATCAGAATACCAAAGACTGGGATGGCATGTCCTCCTATAAGATCAGCAAAGCTTTCCTGCAGATCCGATCACCTGATGAGCGGCTAGGAATAACTTGATAACAGTGGCAGTCATCACTCACCGAGGTCGTGCTCTGTGGCCGGATCAGGGGGATCTTCTTCAGGATGATCTTTTCCTTCTTCAGTAAACCAAACTTCAGCCTCCAGCCTCTGTCATCCATCCCGCTCACTTCAGGAGCCTCCGCAGCCCTCGGGATTAGCTTCCCCTGTGACTTAGGGAGCAGCTGCAAGAATGGAGAATAACCATGAAAGCACAGCAACCATGCTAGGTCATAGAAGTATTGCACTTATGTTACATCAGGGACTGCAGGTATTTTAAAGGGGTACTCGGGGGAATTTTTTTTTTTTCAATTAACTGGTTCAGAAAGTTATATAGATTTGTAAATTACTTCCATTTTAAGAAGTCCAGCGGAATTTTTTATGAAAGTATTGTATTGCCCCCACAAAAGTTATACAAATCACCGGTATACACTTATTACGGGAAATGCTTATTAACAGTTTTTTTCCCTGCACTTACTACTGCATCAAGGCTTCACTTCCTGGATAACATGGTGATGTCACTTCCTGGGTAACATGGTGATGTCACTTCCTGGATAACATGGTGATGTCACGACTCCCAGAGCTGTGCAGACTGTGGCTGCTGGAAAGGATGATGGCAGGGGGGACACTGAGGGACACAGGGCACTACAGAGACACTGAGCATCCCCCTGCCATCATCCTCTCCAGCAGCCACAGCCCGCACAGCTCTGGGAGTCGGGTCGTGACATCACCATTTTATCCAGGAAGCGACATCACCATGTTATCCAGGAAGCAACATCACCATGTTATCCAGGAAGTGAAACCTTGATGCAGTAGTAAGTGCAGGGTAAAAAGCACTTTATAATCATTTCCCGTAATAAGTGTATATTGGGGATTTGTATAACTTTTGGGGGGGCATAACAATACTTTAATAAAAATTTTCGCCAGACTTCTCCTTTAAAAATCTCCAATCCCACCCAAATAGGCAGAACAGTCTGCAGGCCTCCACATAACACACATACATCATTCAGGGTTTGTAAAAACCATCACTACCAGGCTACGCCAGGCCCAGGAGACAACAGAATGTTATAAGATTGCAGATACATGGCGGCTTATTTTGCCCAGCAGGAGTAGTCTGTGATCTCTATTGCAGGGAGAGATGGGGCTGGATGCACTGGGTACAAACACCCAGGCACCAAATTATTATAAGGCTGGGTCCACACAACCCACATGGGGAAAGAGACTGGTCTTATAAGACAGCTGCTCTTACGGTGTCAAGCAGGACTAGTCTGTGACCACTGCTTAAGAAAGATACAGAACTGGATGTATCAGACACTGAGGAGGACATGCGGCCACCAGTGAATGTTATAAGGATGGGTCCACGCAATGTGGATGAGGAGTCAATGCCTTATAAGACAGATGTTTTAAACAGCCCAATGCCTCCTCTAAGCGAGCAAAAAACTGCTAGATCCACCCTCGCTTACCGAGTCTCCATAATCGTTTAGCAAGGGCTTCAGGAACCTCATTAGCTAGGTCCGTGCAGCCCTTGCTGTTAAACTGTATACGTTACCGGTGTTCTCTCTTGCGGAGGCTACGGGAAGCGAGCAGAGGACAGGAGAACACCGATGACCAAAGAGAGGGAATGTATACAGATTTTTTTTTTTCCCTTCACACATTCATCAGCTGTCAGCTGCACACCCAGGGCTGATGATTTGTTTTCATTAATTTTTTTGTTTGTTTTTGGTTTCTTTTGCACTCATCACTTTATTTCATTCATGACTTAGTGTTTGTTTAGGCATTAATGTATTTATTCATTTATCTGCACTTAGAGCACTTCATATCCATTATTGTGCTTGGTACCTATGTATTGGTATGTGTTACTCATTGCCCACACTGGTTCCCACATTCAAGATGGCCGCCGGGTCGTGTGCGATCCCGTGCGCATGCGCGGGGTGCCTCGGGACTCCGGGCAGTGAGCGGGTTTGCCGGACGGCGTCATCACGCCTGACGTCATTTCCGCTTCCGCCCGGCGGGCCCGCAGCGTGGCGCGCATAGCGCTAGTGGATCGCCAGGTAATATGCGGCCCAGGTGTTTTATATTTCATATGGCCTATCTCTGTTACCGGATGTGTATATAAGATCTCTGGACCTCCACCTCATTACTCCCTGACGAAGCTTGGAGAGCGAAACGGCGTTGGAGTGTGAGGTGGGGGACCAGTGTACTGGGACCTTGGATACAGATTGGTAATTACTTGTCATCCATATGGACTTGTCTGTTTACATGTGATTCTTATCAGCGTACTGTAGCAATTGGCACTGTCACTTTATCATGCACGTTATGCTGGATGAATTATAAATTTTACAAACATTTTCTGGATGTACTAGCACTTTATATTTATTTGTCCCGGCAACTTGGTCTCCCACCTCCCCAGGTCTTGTTTTTAATGTTGTTTTCTGTGATTGACTTAATAAACTTACATTTTTTGATAATATTAGATCTTGGATTTTATTAATTCTCATTTTGGGTTCCCCATGTGTACTATTGGTGTAGTCTGATGATTTAAGGTCAGGACCAAAAGACACGATCAGCCGATAATCATTGTCTCTATTACACAGAGCGATAATAAGCAAAATCGGCCTAATATTGCCCTTACTGTGGCAAGCAGGACTAGTCTGGGACCGCTGCAGCAGGGAGCTGCAGAACTGGATGTATCAGAGGCAATATTCAGCACTGGGAGGGAGTATGTAGCTACCAGTAAATGTTATAAGACTGGGTTCAAACTATCTGGATGGGAGCGATTATTATATAAGACATCTGCTGCTACTCTGTCATAGTCTGTGACCACTTCTGGAGAGAGAGAAAGGAAGATGTGTAAGGTAGGGAAGCAAAAGCTTATTTACATGGAGACTCCCAGTCTTCATGGTGCCAGGTTCTATACAGCCCCGAACTATGTACTAGCTCAGTTACTCTATGTCAAGCATAACCGGGAACGACAGACTGTGATCCGCCAGCAAGGAGGAAAGAAACTGCAGAAGCAGCGGGCCTTAAAAAGAAAAATGACGGCCAGAGGATGAGACCGGGAGAACAGAGCCGAGTCCATTTCCTCTGATCTCTTGGTTAACATTGCACCCACCTGATCATTTTTCTTTTCGTCATTATTTTTGGCAGCATCCGTCAGACCTGCGGGGGAACCTGGAGGCTTCACCGAGACCTTACTGCAGCCCGCCTCCTCATCAGGGACATACATGACACTGCGGTCGCCTCTAGCGGGTTGGGGGGTAGAACTCTTCCTTTTGGGTTTTGCAGTACTGACCACATTGGACTGGACCGACTGTTCTGCACTCGGAGGGGGCGACTTATTTTTGGAAAGTACCACTTTCACCAATTTATTGGACAGCTCTTTCATGGGTTCATTCTGTGTGGCCGGCTTATCCGGGGAGGAGTATTGCATTGGTACTACGTTCTTACTCCCAGCATCGATGAGCTCCGTCCCCTTCTTGGTTAAGAAGAAGATCTTGTTGTTGCACATCACCAGGGCGTTGTCCTTTATCTGCACCACTTTGGAGTGGTCGGAATTGGACAGGTTCACTTCCTCCATCTTTGTTTTCGATAGGATCTGTAGAATTTTTGACGCTGCATCATTGGACGACTTGACAGGCACGAGGCAAGCGGCGGACTCTTGGCTTTCCTGGACCACCCACTTCATGGGCCCTTTCGGGGTCTCATTGGCACCAGGGGGTTGCTTCTGCTGAGGTGGCGACTTGGAGGTCATACTTGAGGTATTGGGGCCCGGACAGACTGCAGAGCTCTGGTCATTATTGGTCTTTATTGTGTTTACCGGAGAGACGTAGATAACCGAGGGGATCTTGCCAGTGTCCGTGCCGCTGGCCTGGGGCAGTATTTTCTGCTGGATGGAGAAGGGCAGGGATGTAGCCGGCAGGGATATGACCTCAGCGTGGGCAGGTATTTGAAGGGAGTGTCCAGCGGGTAACATGGCCGTGGGGGTTACGGCAGTGGTCACTTTCTTATTCATCACGATGATTGTTGGATTTGCCGACACAGAATTGGCTGGTAGAGTCAGTTGTGCATTATCCACCAATACTGGATTTTCCACACGGAGAGTGTTTGTGACGTTACTCTGCGCCGCAATGATATAGTTCCCCAAGGCGGGCGTCTGCACCAGAGGAACGCTCACAGGATTGGGCCTGGATAGGATGCAGACTGGCGGTGGCGGGGATAGAACTGCCGGGGGCACATTGAGAGCTGGCACGCTGGGCTTTAGTGGAGAGGGCACCACAGGTAGGTGGCTATCCTTCGGCTTCAGTATTGGGAGAAGCTTCAAGACATTTGACCCTTGCAGTCCAGTCGTCTGAATGACTTGATAAAGGCAGCCTGTGAGACTGGGAGACAATGAGGAGGACGGATTATCAGCAGCGTTATATAGGGGGTGGGCGTCAGGCTCCGCGAGAGCAGAATTATGATAAACACTACACGTTATTTAAACAGCTGCCAGCTCTCAGCTATGGTCGGCATTCACAGACAAGTTATACCATCCTAAAAATAATAGCTGTACTCATCAGCTTTGTCCTCCCAATGGCGCTGTCCCCGGACGCAGCTGTTCTCCTGTTCCTGGCTACCTGGATGCTCACCAGGAAGTGCAGAGCAGCAGGAATCCGGGGAGCATCAGAGCAGCAGGGGTTGGGGCAGGTGAGTATCTAATATTTTTTATGGCATCATCTTACAGCCCTTAAAGGGGTTGTCCGGCGATAAAAAATTATTCACAGAATAACACACATTACAAAGTTATACAACTTTGTAATGTATGTTATGTCTGTGAATGGCCCCCTTCCCCGTGTCCCACCACCCCCCACCCGTGTACCCGGAAGTGTGGTGCGCTTACATACCTGTCACGTGCCGACCACGGTCTCCGATCCTCAGCAGTGACGTCTTCTTCGGGCGGCCAGCGGATCTTCCCGGGTGCTGGCCGCCGTCTGCAGCGTCATCCGAAGCTCAGCTGCGATTGGCTGAGCATAACTGTGCTCAGCCAATCGCAGCTGATGACGTGGCCGCGTCATCAGCCGCTCAGCCGCGATTGGCTGAGCACAGTTATGCTCAGCCAATCGCGGCTGAGCTTCGGATGACGCTGCAGAGGGCGGCCAGCACTCGGGAAGATCCGCTGGCCGCCCAAAGAAGACGTCACTGCTGAGGATCGGAGACCGTGGTCGGCACGTGACAGGTATGTAAGCGCACCACACTTCCGGGTACACGGGTGGGGGGACACAGGGAAGGGGGCCATTCACAGACATAACATACATTACAAAGTTGTATAACTTTGTAATGTGTGTTATTCTGTGAATAATTTTTTATCGCCGGACAACCCCTTTAAAGGGACAGTCATAACTTAATGACCCGATGTTTATAAAAAAAATTATTTTTGGTTTTTTCTAATTTTCCATTTTACTTTTTATAATCTATAACTATCCTGAGATTTTGCAGTTTTCATTCTCACCACAAGTGATATTGAGCGGATTTCAAATCTCAGTGCGGTTTTGGCAACGTTCTCCCTCGGCATTTAACTCTCTGCGCCTGGAGAGGTTGGTTGCAGTCCTAGGGCTGCCAGGAAAAACAAAGATACAGTATGTTTTCTAGGACCCCGGAGGGCGGCATCCAACTTCTCCAGACGCAGAGAGTTAAAGGGGAACTATCAGCAGGTTAGACAAATCTAACCACTGATATGGCTCATCCTCTCCCGTTCTGTGTACACAGCTTCTATGAGGAGGCTCACCACCGATATGTCTCATCCTCTCCCGTTCTGTGTACACAGCTCCTATGAGGAGGCTCACCACCGATATGTCTCATCCTCTCCCGTTCTGTGTACACAGCTCCTATGAGGAGGCTCACCACCGATATGTCTCATCCTCTCCCGTTCTGTGTACACAGCTCCTATGAGGAGGTTCATCCTCTCCCGTTCGGTGTACACAGCTCCCATGAGGAGGCTCACCACTGTTATGTCTCATCCTCTCCCGTTCGGTGTACACAGCTCCCATGAGGAGGCTCACCACTGTTATGTCTCATCCTCTCCCGTTCTGTGTACACAGCTCCTATGAGGTTGTTCATCCTCTCCCGTTCTGTGTACACAGCTCCTATGAGGAGGTTCATCCTCTCCCGTTCGGTGTACACAGCTCCTATGAGGAGGTTCATCCTCTCCCGTTCTGTGTACACAGCTCCTATGAGGTTGTTCAGCCCATATACATGTGTCTCACAGTGATGTTGCTGTAGGATGTGACTACACTGGGCTTGTAGTCTGTTACCATGGAGACACATGGGCCTGCACAGGAGCTGTGTACATGATGTATGGGGGGCAGTCACACTATATAGTACAGCAGAGCGCAGTCATGTGACACAGACCTGCCAATCACCCGCTGGGGGGGGCACAGCATAGGAACCATTGTTATGGGGAATACAATAACCTGCGGCTCCCCAGCTGTTGCTGAACTACGACTCCCAGCATGCCCTGACAGATGAGCGGGGGTGCCAGTACACAATCCTCTGTGCTGCTGTGGGACTCACCATTGGTTGGAGGGGACGGTGTGGGGCGGTCTCTGGAGCTGAGACATGGAGCGGCTCCTGTGTTCTCCTCCCGCTTACACCGCGCTCAGGGTCTCGTTATAGCGGAGCGGCCTCCCGTGAGGTAAATAGCGCCCCCCTCCGCACGCAGCCGGATCCTGTACAACCACCACACGGCACAACGGCGTCACGTGACTCCCGTCCGCAGAACCCGACGCTACGTCACTCACCGGAAGCGCCTCTGCACGCAGCCCCGCCCACTAGATGCTTATTGGTGGAACATCCGGTCTCTTGTGACGTCACTCTCAATAGGCGGCGTCTTCCGGTGGGACAAAAAGCCGAGGGCGTGGTTATTATTTAAAGCTACAGAGCAGTGTAAAATGTGGGGATTATTACAGAGCAGTAGACCAATAGGTATAATATAAGACCACAGGAATAGACCCCCACCCTGTATTATAGACCCCACTATATACCTCTCCCTGTATTATAGACCCCACTATATACCTCACCCTATACCATGGACCACAGCTATAGACCCCACCCTGTATTATAGACCCCACTATATACCTCACCCTATACCATAGACCACAGCCATAGACCCCACCCTGTATTATAGACCCCACTATATACCTCACCCTATACCATGGACCACAGCTATAGACCCCACCCTATACCATAGACCACAGGTATAGACCCCCACCCTGTATTATAGACCCCACTATATACCTCACCCTCTATTATAGACCCCACTATATACCTCACCCTGTATTATAGACCCCACTATATACCTCACCCTATACCATAGACCACAGCCATAGACCCCACCCTGTATTATAGACCCCACTATATACCTCACCCTGTATTATAGACCCCACTATATACCTCACCCTATACCATAGACCACAGGTAGGGACCCCACCCTGTATTATAGACCCCCTATACCATAGACCACAGCCATAGACCCCACCCTGTATTATAGACCCCACTATATACCTCACCCTGTATTATAGACCCCACTATATACCTCACCCTGTATTATAGACCCCACTATATACCTCACCCTATACCATGGACCACAGCTATAGACCCCACCCTGTATTATAGACCCCACTATATACCTCACCCTGTATTATAGACCCCACTATATACCTCACCCTGTATTATAGACCCCACTATATACCTCACCCTATACCATAGACCACAGGTAGCGACCCCCCATCCTGTATTATAGACCCCACTATATACCTCACCCTGTATTATAGACCCCACTATATACCTCACCCTATACCATAGACCACAGCCATAGACCCCACCCTGTATTATAGACCCCACTATATACCTCACCCTATACCATGGACCACAGCTATAGACCCCACCCTGTATTATAGACCCCACTATATACCTCACCCTATACCATGGACCACAGCTATAGACCCCACCCTGTATTATAGACCCCACTATATACCTCACCCTATACCATGGACCACAGCTATAGACCCCACCCTGTATTATAGACCCCACTATATACCTCACCCTATACCATAGACCACAGCCATAGACCCCACCCTGTATTATAGACCCCACTATATACCTCACCCTATACCATAGACCAGTGATTTTCAACCTTTTTTGAGCCGCGGCACACTTTTTGTACTTAAAAAATCCCGGGGCACACCACCAACCAAAATGGCACAAAATGACACTAAAACAGTACATATTATACATATAGTTAATAATATAGATTCTAAATGTAGTTATACTCACTCAGTGTGAAACCTGGGCCTGTTTTCTTCTCCCCCCTGTGCTTCTCTCCTGTGCTTCTCTCCACCATACTTCTCCCCCCTGTGCTTCTCTCCTGTGCTTCTCCACCATACTTCTCCCCCCTACTTCTCTCCTGTGCTTCTCTCCACCATACTTCTCCCCCCTACTTCTCTCCTGTGCTTCTCTCCACCATACTTCTCCCCCCTGCTTCTCTCCTGTGCTTCTCTCCACCATACTTCTCCCCCCTACTTCTCTCCTGTGCTTCTCTCCACCATACTTCTCCCCCCTACTTCTCTCCTGTGCTTCTCTCCACCATACTTCTCCCCCCTACTTCTCTCCTGTGCTTCTCTCCACCATACTTCTCCCCCCTGCTTCTCTCCACATACTTCTCTCCCCCCTGCTTCTCTCCACATACTTCTCTCCCCCCTGCTTCTCTCCACATACTTCTCTCCCCCCTGCTTCTCTCCACCAAACTTCTCTCCCCCCTGCTTCTCTCCACCAAACTTCTCTCCCCCCTGCTTCTCTCCACCAAACTTCTCTCCCCCCTGCTTCTCTCCGCTGTTTCTCTCCCCCATCTCCATGTTTCTCTCCCCCCTGTGCTTCTTTCCTGTGCTTCTCTACACCATACTTCTCCCCCCTGCTTCTCCCCCCTGTGCTTCTCTCCTGTGCTTCTCTCCACCATACTTCTCTCCCCCTGCTTCTCTCCACCAAACTTCTCTCCCCCCTGCTTCTCTCCGCTGTTTCTCTCCCCCATCTCCATGTTTCTCTCCCCCCTGCTTCTCTCCCCTGTTTCTCCCCCATCCCCAGGTTTCTCTCCCCCATTGTTTTCTCCTGTTTCACAGGGGCACCATAGTTTGGGGAACTTTCCCCTCGGCACACCCGACCATGTATTATAGACCACAGGTATAGACCCCCACCCTATACCATAGACCACAGGTAGGGACCCCCACCCTATACCATAGACCACAGGTATACACCCCCCACCCTATACCATAGACCACAGGTATAGACCCCCACCCTGTATTATAGACCCCACTATATACCTCACCCTATACCATAGACCACAGCTATAGACCCCACCCTATACCATAGACCACAGGCATGGACCCCCACCCTATACCATAGATCACAGGTATAGACCCCACCCTATACCATAGACCACAGGCATAGACCCCCACCCTGTATTATAGACCCCACTATATACCTCACCCTATACCATAGACCACAGGTAGGGACCCCACCCTGTATTATAGACCCCACTATATAACTCACCCTATACCATAGACCACAGGTATACACCCCCCACCCTGTATCATAGACCACAGGTATACACCCCCCACCCTGTATTATAGACCCCACTATATACCTCACCCTATACCATAGACCACAGGCATAGACCCCACCCTATACCATAGACCACAGGTATACACCCCCACCCTGTATCATAGACCACAGGTATACACCCCCACCCTGTATCATAGACCACAGGTATACACCCCCCACCCTATACCATAGACCACAGGTATACACCCCCCACCCTATACCATAGACCACAGGTATACACCCCCCACCCTATACCATAGACCACAGGTATAGACCCCCACCCTGTATTATAGACCCCACTATATACCCCACCCTATACCATAGACCACAGGTAGGGACCCCCACCCTATACCATAGACCACAGGCATGGACCCCACCCTGTATCATAGACCACAGGTATAGACCCCCACCCTATACCATAGACCACAGGCACAGACCCCACCCTATACCATAGACCACAGGTATAGACCCCACCCTATACCATAGACCACAGGCACAGACCCCACCCTATACCATAGACCACAGGTATAGACCCCCACCCTGTATTATAGACCCCCACCCTATACCATAGACCACAGGCATAGACCCCCACCCTGTATTTTAGACCCCACTATATACCTCACCCTATACCATAGACCACAGGTATAGACCCCCACCCTGTATTATAGACCCCCACCCTATACCATAGACCACAGGCATAGACCCCCACCCTGTATTATAGACCCCACTATATACCTCACACTATACCATTGACCAGTGATTTTCAACCTTTTTTGAGCCGCGGCACACTTTTTATACTTAAAAAAATCCCGGGGCACACCACCAACCAAAATGGCACAAAATGACACTAAAACAGTACATATTATACATATAGTTAATAATATAGATTCTAAATGTAGTTATACTCACTCAGTGTGAAACCTGGGCCTGTTTTCTTCTCCCCCCTGTGCTTCTCTCCTGTGCTTCTCTCCACTATACTTCTCCCCCCTGTGCTTCTCTCCTGTGCTTCTCTCCCCCCTGCTTCTCTCCTGTGCTTCTCTCTACCAAACTTCTCTCCCCCATCCCCATGTTTCTCCCCTATCCCCAGGTTTCTGTCCCCCATTGTTTTCTCCTGTTTCACAGGGGCACCATAGTTTGGGGAACTTTCCCCGCGGCACACCCGACCATGTGTCGCGGCACACTAGTTGAAAATCATTGCCATAGACCACAGGTATAGACCCCACCCTATACCATAGACCACAGGTATGGACCCCCACCCTATACCATAGACCACAGGTATGGACCCCCACCCTATACCATAGACCACAGGTATGGACCCCCACCCTATACCATAGACCACAGGCACAGACCCCAACCTATACCATAGACCACAGGCACAGACCCCACCCTGTATTATAGACCACACAGGTATGGACCCCCACCCTATACCATAGACCACAGGTATGGACCCCCACCCTATACCATAGACCACAGGTATGGACCCCCACCCTATACCATAGACCACAGGCACAGACCCCAACCTATACCATAGACCACAGGCACAGACCCCACCCTGTATTATAGACCACACAGGTATGGACCAAGTACCACAAGAGATTAGATGTTCTAAGTGAGTACCTAGCATATGATCAGTTATCAACAGTGACTCTATAAGGCTAAACTGACACCATTGTCATAGGCTGTGTATGAGGTCTCTGTCAGCCAGTTATGCCCTCCATAGCCAGGTATACCCCATGTTGCCATGTATGCCCCCCTGTAGCCGGTTATGCCCCCTGTAGCCGGTTATGCCCCCTGTAGCCGGTTATGCCCCCTGTAGCCAGTTATGCCCCCTGTAGCCAGTTACGCCCCCTGTAGCCGGTTATGCCCCCCTGTAGCTGGTTATGCCCCCCTGTAGCCGGTTATGCCCCCCTGTAGCCAGTTATGCCCCCTGTAGCCAGTTACGCCCCCTGTAGCCGGTTATGCCCCCCTGTAGCCGGTTATGCCCCCCTGTAGCCAGTTATGCCCCCTGTAGCCAGTTACGCCCCCTGTAGCCGGTTATGCCCCCCTGTAGCTGGTTATGCCCCCCTGTAGCCGGTTATGCCCCCCTGTAGCCGGTTATGCCCCCCTGTAGCCAGTTATGCCCCCTGTAGCCAGTTACGCCCCCTGTAGCCGGTTATGCCCCCCTGTAGCTGGTTATGCCCCCCTGTAGCCGGTTATGCCCCCTGTAGCCGGTTATGCCCCCTGTAGCTGGTTATGCCCCCCGTAGCCGGTTATGCCCCCTGTAGCTGGTTATGCCCCCTGTAGCCGGTTATGCCCCCCTGTAGCTGGTTATGCCCCCTGTAGCTGGTTATGCCCCCCTGTAGCCGGTTATGCCCCCCTGTAGCTGGTTATGCCCCCTGTAGCCGGTTATGCCCCCCTGTAGCCGGTTATGCCCCCCTGTAGCCAGTTATGCCCCCTGTAGCCAGTTACGCCCCCTGTAGCCGGTTATGCCCCCCTGTAGCTGGTTATGCCCCCCTGTAGCCAGTTATGCCCCCTGTAGCTGGTTATGCCCCCCGTAGCCGGTTATGCCCCCCCTGTAGCTGGTTATGCCCCCTGTAGCTGGTTATGCCCCCCTGTAGCCGGTTATGCCCCCTGTAGCCGGTTATGCCCCCTGTAGCTGGTTATGCCCCCTGTAGCCAGTTATGCCCCCCTGTAGCTGGTTATGCCCCCTGTAGCCGGTTATGCCCCCTGTAGCTGGTTATGCCCCCTGTAGCCAGTTATGCCCCCCTGTAGCTGGTTATGCCCCCTGTAGCCGGTTATGCCCCCTGTAGCTGGTTATGCCCCCTGTAGCCAGTTATGCCCCCCTGTAGCTGGTTATGCCCCCTGTAGCCGGTTATGCCCCCCTGTAGCTAGATATGCCCCATATAACACAGGAGGAAATGGTGCGGCTGGTGTGGACTTTGTTAAGGTGTCTGGAAGGAGCTTCTGGCGGAGACTTTGTTCCATTGTCCAGCGCAGGGATATAACACTGAAGGAAGGGGAATATCTGGGCGCGCTGCAAAGTGCCCAGTTGGTGTTTTGTTTTTATTTTAAAGGCACAGCGAATACTCCCTCAGCCTGCGGCATATACATCTACCACAGGTTAAGAACCACGGCCATAGACCACAGCTATGAACCCCAACCTCTACCTGAGTATCAGGGACGGATAACAGACACCAGATACTATATTTATTTTGTTTTGACTCTTAGTTTATTATGTTTCCTTATAAAACTATAAGTGACTCTTCAGTATATAAAAGATATATAAACATTTTTACAGTCGTTGTCCCCCAACCCGAATTCCCTGTCCACCACGGCGAGCTCAATGAGTTAGTGGTCTGAACTTAGTCTCGTAGTGACCGTACTCGCTCCATTATGTATACTGTTATTGTGCAGGATCCAGAATCCCCTCTAAGTCATCCCCTCCCCACCCAAAAATCCAACCCTTGTATATGTCTGACCATTCTATTTCATGTATAGTTCCCACCACCCTGCAACATGACATAACCCTAATACAGTATATGGCTGGGTTCACCCTACGTATAACACCGGCCGTTCTGTGACACGGACGGATGATCTTCATCTCTGCTGAATTCAGATGCAGGCGCCCACATCCGAATTCAACCCTTGCACTATGGAGCAGGCGGCTCCGGATTGTGCGGCTCCATTGTGTGAACTAACATGTCAGTTTTTTGTGCGGCCGGATGGAATCCTGGCCGAACAAATTCTGTGTGCATACGCTCCGGCCGGGATTCCATTCATTCCAATACAATATATGCTTTGCATAAATCACGGCCATTGTTGCAAATTGCACATCTCCACCACTAGGGGGCCCGATTTGTCTTCAGTTGACTGTAGTTCCTAGTCAAGTCTTTTAAAGCTACATGGATTGTACCATTAATGGCGACATTTGAAAATTTTCCCCCAAACACCTCACTGAGAATTAACCCTTTATCACCATGGTTCATTGTGGTCTATTATTTTACTAAAATTATTCAATTTTTTCATTTTGCCGTATATCCTCAACACGTTTTTTACATTCTTTCACGCGATCAAGAAGTCTTTGAATCGCCTCATCTCTGGTTATGTCGTCTATGATGGGAAATGAAGCGTGCACAGACTGACTAGACCCCAGATCAGAACTTGGTTCGAGACTCGGATGACTCTCATCTCCCTCATGACTGTCTTCAGAACCTATGCTGACCCCTGATAAAGATGGACTGGACATGGTATTAAGATATGGATGACTCTCATCTGACTCATAGTTGTCTTCAGAAACTGTGCTGACATCTGACAAAGATGGACTCGACATGGGTTCGCGACATGGCTGACTGTTATCTCCCGCATGACTTGCTTCAGAACCTATGCCGACCCCTGATGAAGATGGCCTGGATATGGGTTCGAGACACAGATGACTCTCTTCTGCCTCATGTCTGTCTTCAGAACCTATGCTGACCCCTGATAAAGATGGACTGGACATGGTATTAAGATATGGATGACTCTCATCTGACTCATGGTTGTCTTCAGAAACTGTGCTGACATCTGACAAAGATGGACTCGACATGGGTTCGAGACATGGCTGACTGTTATCTCCCGCATGACTTGCTTCAGAACCTATGCCGACCCCTGATGAAGATGGCCTGGACATGGGTTTAAGACATGAATGACTCTCATCTGACTCATTGCTGGCTTCAGAACTTGTGCTTAATGTTGGAAAATATGGACTGGGCATGGGTTTAAGACATGGTTGACTCTCATCTGCCTCATGGTTGTCCTTAGAATTTGTGTTGAACCCTGATCTAGATGAACTCGACAGAGGTTTGAGACATGGTTGACTGTTATCTCCCGCATGACTTGCTTCAGAACTTTTGCCGACCCCTGATGAAGAGGGCCTGGATATGGGTTTGAGACATGAATGACTATCATCTGACTCATTGCTGGCTTCAGAACTTGTGCTTAATGTTGGAAAATATGGACTGGGCATGGGTTTGAGACATGGTTGACTCTCATCTGCCTCATGGTTGTCTTTAGAATTTGTGTTGAACCCTGATCTAGATGGACTGGACAGGGGTTTAAGACATGGTTGACTCTCATCTGCCTCGTGGCTGTCTTTAGAATTTCTGCTTAACCCTGATGAGGACGGACTGGATACAAGACATGGATTACTCTCAGCCGATTCATGGCCATATTCAGAACCTGTGCTGACCCCTGACAAGGACTGGCCTGACTTGGCGTTGGGCCGGGGAGGATTTTCTCTACAACTTGGCTCGGGTGTCAGAGAAGCAGAAGCCATGGGTGGAAAGACATTGCACAGTATACTGAAAGGAGTTGGCCCTTCAAGAATGGCACTTTTAACACTTGGAGAGTGTGAATGTGGTGACTCCAGCAGACCTAGAGAAGAAGGAGAGCCTAAAGATGGTAAATGGGGTGGGAGAGATGAATGGGAGAAGGCATTCTTTGCTGCAGGTGAGTCTTGCTGTAAGTCACAACCACTTAGATTAATTTTTTTTATAAAAGTTTCTCCGTTGCTGAAATATGACAATTTTCTTTTGATTTGTCTTCGTGAATGTTCCAAAAAAGAAATCTGGTGAAGAAGGTGAAGACATCAGAAGGAGTTACAAATACAAAATTCACACCTTGGTATTATTTCCAATTACACTGTGAAACATACACACCAATCTGACATAACTTTAATACCATGTGTCTAATATACTGTTGACAAGCTTCGACCCATTGAGGCCCAAACCACATAGCCCTGTGATGCCCTCTGTGGTAGCCAGGGCAGACCATCATAGCCAGCTGTGCTGGTGATCTGGCAGAGATCACATATTTTTATTAGCATCATGTCCCTCAAGTTCTAAATAATTTATGAAGTCTCAGTGGAAAATTGCCTCTTACAGTCTGGCATGGATGCAGCTCATCCTGAGCATTTCGGGCTACTAAAATTAGCATAGTGTCACCGCTGTGCCAATGTCGCAATAAAAGTCTCCATTCTTATATGGAGGTGTTCCACTACATTTTAGAATGTTTTGGGTTTTGGCTCTTATAAAAAATATTTTTACTTTATATCTAGTGACTAAGAGATGGCTCCTTAATAGGGATGAGCCGGCTCGCCGAATGTTCACGTTTGGCCGACACCGAGTGCTCAGCATTTGACTCCCAATGGCTAGAAAAGTTGGATGCCACCCTTAGAATGGTAGGGATGTCGTTCATCGAGTTTGCTCAACACTACTCCTAAACCATTATAGATTCTCAAACTGGGATTCACTTATGGTCTATAGATTAACGGGAAGAATGGTTTATGAATTAACAGGAAGAATGGTTTATGAATTAACGGGAGGAATGGTTTAATGGATTAACGGGAAGAATGATCTGTGGATTAACGGGAGAAATGGTCTATGGATTAACGGGAGGAATGGTCTATGGATTAACGGGGGGAATGGCCTATGGATTAACGGGAAGAATGGTTTATGGATTAACGGGAGGAATGGTTTATGGATTAACGGGAGGAATGGTTTATGGATTAACGGGAGGAATGGTTTATGATTTTGAATGAACAGGAAGAATGATCTGTGGATTAACGGGAGGAATGGTCTATGGATTAACGGGAGGAACGGTCTATGGATTAACGGGAGGAATGGTTTATGGATTAACGGTAAGAATGGTTTATGAATTAATGGGAAGAATGATCTGTGGATTAACTGGAAGAATGGTCTATGGATTAACGGGAAGAATGGTTTATGAATTAACGCAGAAATGGTCTATGGATTACCGGGAGGAATGGTTTATGAATTAATGGGAGGAATGGTCTATGGATTAACGGGAAGAATGGTTTATGGATTAATGGGAGCAATGGTTTATGGATTAACGGGATGAATGGTTTATGGATTAACGGGAGGAAAGGTTTATGATTTTGAATTAACAGGAAGAATGATCTGTGGATTAACGTAAGGAATGGTCTATGGATTAACGGGAAGAATGATCTGTGGATTAATGGGAAGAATGGTCTATGGATTAACGGGAGGAATGGTTTATGGATTAACGGTAAGAATGGTTTATGAATTAATGGGAAGAATGATCTGTGGATTAACTGGAAGAATGGTCTATGGATTAACGTGAAGAATGGTTTATGAATTAACGCAGAAATGGTCTATGGATTAACGGGAGGAATGGTTTATGAATTAATGGGAGGAATGGTCTATGGATTAACGGGAAAAATGGTTTATGGATTAACGGAAGGAATGGTTTATGGATTAACGGGAGGAATGGTTTATGGATTAACGGGAGGAATGGTTTATGGATTAACAGGAGGAATTATTTAGAAATTAACGGGAAGAATGATCTGTGGATTAACGGGAGGAATGGTCTATGGATTAACAGGAAGAATGATCTGTGGATTAACGGGAGGAATGGTCTATGGATTAACAAGAGGAATGGTCTATGGATTAACAAGAGGAATGGTCTGTGGAGTAACAGGAGGAATGGTCTATTGATTAACGGGAGGAATGGTCTATGGATTAACGGGAAGAATGGTTTACGGATTAATGGGAGGAATGGTTAATGGATTAACAGGAGGAATGGTTTATGGATTAACGGGAGGAATGGTTTATGGATTAACGGTAAGAATGGTTTATGAATTAACGGGAAGAATGATCTGTGGATTAACTGGAGGAATGGTCTATGGATTAACAGGAGGAATGGTCTATGGATTAACGGGAGGAATGGTCTATGGATTAACGGGAAGAATGGTTTATGGATTAATGGGAGGAATGGTTTATGGATTAACAGGAGGAATGGTTTATGGATTAACGGGAGGAATGGTTTATGGATTAACGGTAAGAATGGTTTATGAATTAATGGGAAGAATGATCTGTGGATTAACTGGAAGAATGGTCTATGGATTAACGGGAAGAATGGTTTATGAATTAACGCAGAAATGGTCTATGGATTACCGGGAGGAATGGTTTATGAATTAATGGGAGGAATGGTCTATGGATTAACGGGAAGAATGGTTTATGGATTAATGGGAGCAATGGTTTATGGATTAACGGGATGAATGGTTTATGGATTAACGGGAGGAATGGTTTATGATTTTGAATTAACAGGAAGAATGATCTGTGGATTAACGTAAGGAATGGTCTATGGATTAACGGGAAGAATGATCTGTGGATTAATGGGAAGAATGGTCTATGGATTAACGGGAGGAATGGTTTATGGATTAACGGTAAGAATGGTTTATGAATTAATGGGAAGAATGATCTGTGGATTAACTGGAAGAATGGTCTATGGATTAACGTGAAGAATGGTTTATGAATTAACGCAGAAATGGTCTATGGATTAACGGGAGGAATGGTTTATGAATTAATGGGAGGAATGGTCTATGGATTAACGGGAAGAATGGTTTATGGATTAACGGAAGGAATGGTTTATGGATTAACGGGAGGAATGGTTTATGGATTAACGGGAGGAATGGTTTATGGATTAACAGGAGGAATTATTTAGAAATTAACGGGAAGAATGATCTGTGGATTAACGGGAGGAATGGTCTATGGATTAACAGGAAGAATGATCTGTGGATTAACGGGAGGAATGGTCTATGGATTAACAAGAGGAATGGTCTATGGATTAACAAGAGGAATGGTCTGTGGAGTAACAGGAGGAATGGTCTATTGATTAACGGGAGGAATGGTCTATGGATTAACGGGAAGAATGGTTTACGGATTAATGGGAGGAATGGTTAATGGATTAACAGGAGGAATGGTTTATGGATTAACGGGAGGAATGGTTTATGGATTAACGGTAAGAATGGTTTATGAATTAACGGGAAGAATGATCTGTGGATTAACTGGAGGAATGGTCTATGGATTAACAGGAGGAATGGTCTATGGATTAACGGGAGGAATGGTCTATGGATTAACGGGAAGAATGGTTTATGGATTAATGGGAGGAATGGTTTATGGATTAACAGGAGGAATGGTTTATGGATTAACGGGAGGAATGGTTTATGGATTAACGGTAAGAATGGTTTATGAATTAACGGGAAGAATGATCTGTGGATTAACTGGAGGAATGGTCTATGGATTAACAGGAGGAATGGTCTATGGATTAACGGGAGGAATGGTCTATGGATTAACGGGAGGAATGATCTATGGATTAACGGGAGGAATGGTCTATAAATTAACAGGAAGAATGATTTGTGGATTAACGGGAGGAATGGTCTATGGATTAACGGGAAGAATGGTTTATGAATTAACGGGAGGAATGGTACATGGATTAACAGAAGGAATGGTTTATGAATTACTAAAATATTTTAAAGGGGATGACTCCTTGAAAATTGAAAAGTAGTGATGTTTCCAAGGTTAAATCGTTGTCTCATGGAAGACCAACTAAACTGGAAGAATCTTTAAAAAAGTATTCATTGTAAAATTGGGTTTAAAATTTAAAATTTTTTGCTCCAAATGCCCATACAAAATTTAACAATTTCCTCCTAACAGTTGTAGAACTTTGAATGTATATTAAGCATTTTTTACATAAACCACAATTTACCTGCAGAGTGTTCTCAGTAGAAGGTATTGAGGATGGATGGGCATAGGTGGATTTCTTCTGTGCTGGTAGGTCCCATTTGTCCTCATTCCACAATTTCACAACTGTTGCAGATGTCCCACTTGCACTGTTCTCTAATCTGTGATGTTGCTGTTGAAGTGGTATGGAGTGGCGCATTGTCACAGTGCCCAGGCCGTCCTCGCTACAATCACTGTCGCTGCTCATGTCGGCCTCTGGCTGGAGTTCGGTGGTTCTGGCTTCTCCGGCTTTTTCTCGCCCATCACTTCTTCTGTTTCTCATTTTACTTTCTGGCAGTAAATACATGATGTTTTTGTACATGCACATAGCGGTGGCTTTCATCTTGATCACTTGTAGGTTAAGGATGAGGGAGTCATAGACGTTTGGTAATTCTCTCCCAGGAGTAGACTTCTCCTCGTTGCTTGTTTGGGACAGTTGCAGTATGGTCAACGCAGTGTCTTTGCAACATTTCATAGGCACTAAGTAAGTCCCATGGTCCTTCCTCCTCTGTTTATCCGCTTTTCCCATAGATGACCTTTGATCGGGTGATTGTCCTGTGTCACTGAATACCACCTGGAAATGTTCATCCGCCACTTCGTTCGCCGTCGACCTTGCTATGTGGCTGTTCGGTAACTTCTGCTTAGTAACTGGTGACACAACTATGACGTAGGGAGTGTTGGTGAAGTCAGAGCAGACACCCAGACGACTTATTCTTTGCCGAACTGAAGAAGACAAAATGGAGATCGGGACTCTTTTCACTTCAGCGTTTTGAGGAATCTGAAAGTAGTAACTAAAAACTTTGGGCTTTTCAGGTGGAGTAATAGGAGAAGTGGCTGCCATATTCTTGTAGGGTTGTGTCGATCTTCATCAGTTCATGGGAGTGCCGCAACATGAAGAAGAAGAACCAGTATTTGGCGGGATGGGTGTCTAACAAAGGAACTAAATCCACATGGAGCCATCTTCATTTCTGAAATACAGTGAAAAATAAGTACCGGAAGACTGGGAATTTTTATATAGAAGTCAATTACAAATCTAAATAACTTTTTAACACCAGCTGATTTGAAAGAATTTTTTTTCCGCTAGAGTATCCCTTTTAATACCCTTTTGAAGTGGGACCCTCTCTCCCCCGACCTTTCTAGTCGTGAGAGGAGTGTGAGGAAGTGTCTACCAGCTTACCAAACATCCGGTTCCCTTTGCTAACTTCACCTTCCCCTCTTAGTGTAATACTGCAATACAAAGTATCATAAAGAAGAGCAGTACTACAGCTAGGCACTGCCTCTCCACGCGAGTCGTGAGTCAGTCCCTGGTAAGGCCTATGGGCAGTGCTGAGGATGTGCCGTAAATAATCACACTCCCGCTGGTGCTTGGCCTGGTGAACGATTCTTAAAGGTAGCGAAGAACAAGAACGAAGAGGCGGCCACCCACCAATCAGGTGCTGCCTTTATTTGGATAACATCAACATAGGCTCACAGGCAGTTATGCAGGGTGCACACTTACACTGGCCTTGTAGTACATTCAGGCCTGTGGAGGCGTGCAAACGCGAAACAGCCGTAGCCTCACTGGGTCGCACCCTGCATAACTGCCTGTGAGCCTATGTTGGTGTTATCGGAATAAACGCAGCACCTGATTGGTGAGTGGCCGCCTCTTCGTTGTTGTTCTTCGCTAGCAATACAAAGTATACTAATATTATAAACGAGCTTATCTGAAAGTAAATCCTAAGATCCGGTGTTGCATCTGGAAGCTTCCATCCTAGAGATGCAGACTGTGGGGCCATGTGTTGTTCCATGCTGCCATGAATTAGGCCCCGTTCACACTGAGCAAAACTAGCGGAATTCCGCGGCAGAATGCCGTTAGCCTCCCTCTCATAATGGGAGTCTATGGGAGGCGCGCGCTCCTGCTCTGTCCGCGCTGAAGAATGAACATGTTCATTCTTCAGCGTGGAGAGACGTTGTGGGAACAGAAGTGCGCGCCTCCCATAGACTCACATTATGAGAGCGAGGTTAACGGCATTCTGCCGCGGAATTCCGCTAGTTTTGCTCAGTGTGAACCCGGCCTTATGTGGCAGTATTATATAGGGTCCACCGTATGTGGCAGTATTACATTAGGTAGACAGTGTCTTGCAGTATTTTATTAGGTACACACTGTCTGGCAGTATTATATTAGGTACACAGTGTCTGGCAGTATTTTATTAGGTACATAGTATGTGGCAGTATTATATTAGGTACACAGTGTCTGGCAGTATTTTATTAGGTACACAGTATGTGGCAGTATTATATTAGGTACACAGTATGTGGCAGCATTATATTAGGAACACAGTGTCTGGCAGTATTACATTAGGTACACTATATGTTGTGGTATTATATTAGGTACGCAGTATGTGGCAATATTACATTAGGTACACAGTATGTGGCGGTATTACATTAGGTACACAGTATGTGGCAATATTACATTAGGTAGACAGTTTGTGTCAGTATTGTATCTAGTATAATATTAGTTGTACAGTGTGGGGCAGTATTATATTAGGTGCACAATGTGGCAGTATTATATTAGGTGCACAGTGTGTGGTAGTATTATATTAGGTACACAGTGTGTGTCAGTATTATATTAGGTGCACAGTGTGTGTCAGTATTATATTAGGTGCACAGTGTGTGTCAGTATTATATTAGGTGTATAGTGTGTGGTAGTATTATATTAGGTACACACTGTGTCAGTATTATATTAGGTGCACAGTGTGGTAGTATTATATTAGGTGTATAGTGTGTGGTAGTATTATATTAGGTACACAGTGTGTGTCAGTATTATATTAGGTGCACGGTGTGTGGTACTATTATATTAGGTACACAGTGTGTGTCAGTATTATATTAGGTGCAGTGTGTGGCAGTATTATATTAGGTGTATAGTGTGTGGCTGTATTATAACATGTGCATAGTGTGCAGCAGTATTATATTAGGTACCTAGTATGTGGGAGTATTATATAAGTTGTACAGTATGTGGAAGTATTATATTAGCTGCACAGTGTGTGGCAGTAGTATATTAGATGCACAGTGTGTGGCAGTATTATAACATGTGCACAGTGTGTGGCAGTATTATATTAGGTGCACAGTATGTGGCAGTATTGTATCTAAGGGTGCAGTGTGTGTCAGTATTACGTACATAGTATGTGGTGATATTACATTAGGTACACAGTATGTGGCGGTATTATATCTAAGGGTGCAATGTGTGTCAGTATTATATTAGGTACATAGTATGTGGCGGTATTACATTAGGTATATAGTATTTGGCGGCAATACATTACGTACACAGTATATAGCAGTATTATAGCTAAGGGTGCAGTATGTGTCAGTATTATATTAGTTTCACAGTGTGTGGCAGTATTATATTATTATATTAGTATTATATAACACACCCCCAGCATATCCTTGTTCTGGTCATGCTGGGAGCTGTAGTACATAACACCCTTCAGTTGCACATATTAACCTTATTGATATTGATGTGATTATTGGGTAATTGTAATCTTCCACTACCCGTTATACTGTAATATAGTAGAAGAGACCTTGGTAGCAGCACAGCAGAGTGTCATGGAGGTGGCAGCTGTACAGGGAGGAAACTGGGGGCCCAAGGTGAACCTCTGCCCCAGGTCCCTCGATACTCCAGCTTCCCCCTGCTCTGTATACCTATACGTTATATATTAGTAACATAAAAACTACTTACAGAATTCCCCTCGGCCCTTATTCCCGAGTACTCGTCAAAGTGAAACTAAGACATCTGTGTAATAACTTCCTCCTCTTCTCACCCCCAGCTGTGCTAGACCAGCTCTGCTATACCAGCCCATCCAGTCACATGCTGCACCAGCACCGCACTGGTAACAGTGGGAAAAAGAGAGCCGACCGCCAACTGCAGCTCCACCCCAAACACCCGCATCGGAGATAGCTTATCTAACACTGACACCACCCTCACCCTGCTCTATTACTCTCTGGTATCAGCCATGTCAGGCTGGGGGGGAAAGACTGTAGGACAGGTATATACAATCTATTACTCTCTGGTATCAGCCATGTCAGGCTAGGGGGGAGGAGACTGTAGGACAGGTATATACAATCTATTACTCTCTGGTATCAGCCATGTCAGGCTGGGGGGGGGGGGTGACTGTAGGACAGGTATATACAATCTATTACTCTCTGGTATAAGCCACGTCAGGCTGGGGGGGACAGGTATATACAATCTATTACTCTCTGGTATCAGCCATGTCAGGCTGGGGGGGAGGTGACTGTAGGACAGGTATATACAATCTATTACTCTCTGGTATCAGCCATGTCAGGCTGGGGGAGGGGGGGGGTGACTGTAGGACAGGTATATACAATCTATTACTCTCTGGTATCAGCCATGTCAGGCTGGGGGGGAGGTGACTGTAGGACAGGTATATACAATCTATTACTCTCTGGTATCAGCCATGTCAGGCTGGGGGGGAGGTGACTGTAGGACAGGTATATACAATCTATTACTCTCTGGTATCAGCCATGTCAGGCTAGGGGGGAGGAGACTGTAGGACAGGTATATACAATCTATTACTCTCTGGTATCAGCCATGTCAGGCTGGGGGGGGGGGGGGGGTAGGACAGGTATATACAATCTATTACTCTCTGGTATCAGCCATGTCAGGCTGGGGGGGAGGTGACTGTAGGACAGGTATATACAATCTATTACTCTCTGGTATCAGCCATGTCAGGCTGGGGGGGGGGGACTGTAGGACAGGTATATACAATCTATTACTCTCTGGTATCAGCCATGTCAGGCTGGGGGGGGGGGGGGGTGACTGTAGGACAGGTATATACAATCTATTACTCTCTGGTATTAGCCATGTCAGGCTGGGGGGGGGGGTAGGACAGGTATATACAATCTATTACTCTCTGGTATCAGCCATGTCAGGCTGGGGGGGAGGTGACTGTAGGACAGGTATATACAATCTATTACTCTCTGGTATCAGCCATGTCAGGCTGGGGGGGGGGGTGTAGGACAGGTATATACAATCTATTACTCTCTGGTATCAGCCATGTCAGGCTGGGGGGAGGAGAGGTGACTGTAGGACAGGTATATACAATCTATTACTCTCTGGTATCAGCCATGTCAGGCTGGGGGGGGGGGGGTAGGACAGGTATATACAATCTATTACTCTCTGGTATCAGCCATGTCAGGCTGGGGGGAGGAGAGGTGACTGTAGGACAGGTATATACAATCTATTACTCTCCGGTATCAGCCATGTCAGGCTGGGGGGAGGAGAGGTGACTGTAGGACAGGTATATACAATCTATTACTCTCTGGTATCAGCCATGTCAGGCTGGGGGGGGGGGTGTAGGACAGGTATATACAATCTATTACTCTCTGGTATCAGCCATGTCAGGCTGGGGGGTGTGTGACTGTAGGACAGGTATATACAATCTATTACTCTCTGGTATCAGCCATGTCAGGCTGGGGGGAGGAGAGGTGACTGTAGGACAGGTATATACAATCTATTACTCTCTGGTATCAGCCATGTCAGGCTGGGGGGGTGTGTGACTGTAGGACAGGTATATACAATCTATTACTCTCTGGTATCAGCCATGTCAGGCTGGGGGGGGGGTGACTGTAGGACAGGTATATACAGTCTATTACTCTCTGGTATCAGCCACGTCAGGCTGGGGGGGGGGGGGGGGTGACTGTAGGACAGGTATATACACTATTACTCTCTGGTATCAGCCATGTCAGGCTGGGGGAGGGGGGGGGTGACTGTAGGACAGGTATATACAATCTATTACTCTCTGGTATCAGCCATGTCAGGCTGGGGGGGGGGGTGACTGTAGAACAGGTATATACAATCTATTACTCTCTGGTATCAGCCATGTCAGGCTGGGGGGGGGGTGACTGTAGGACAGGTATATAAAAAATATTACTCTCTGGTATCAGCCATGTCAGGCTGGGGGGGGGGGGGGTGACTGTAGGACAGGTATATACAATCTATTACTCTCTGGTATCAGCCATGTCAGGCTGGGGGGGGGTGACTGTAGGACAGGTATATACAATCTATTACTCTCTGGTATCAGCCATGTCAGGCTGGGGGGGGGGGGGTGACTGTAGGACAGGTATATAAAATTTATTACTCTCTGGTATCAGCCATGTCAGGCTGGGGGGGGGGGTGACTGTAGGACAGGTATATACAATCTATTACTCTCTGGTATCAGCCATGTCAGGCTGGGGGGGGTGACTGTAGGACAGGTATATAAAATGTATTACTCTCTGGTATCAGCCATGTCAGGCTGGGGGGGGTGTAGGACAGGTATATACAATCTATTACTCTCTGGTATCAGCCATGTCAGGCTGGGGGGGGGGTGACTGTAGGACAGGTATATACAATCTATTACTCTCTGGTATCAGCCATGTCAGGCTGGGGGGGTGACTGTAGGACAGGTATATAAAATGTATTACTCTCTGGTATCAGCCATGTCAGGCTGGGGGGGGGGGGGTGTAGGACAGGTATATACAATCTATTACTCTCTGGTATCAGCCATGTCAGGCTGGGGGGGGGGGGGTGACTGTAGGACAGGTATATACAATCTATTACTCTCTGGTATCAGCCATGTCAGGCTGGGGGGGGGGGGGTGACTGTAGGACAGGTATATACAATCTATTACTCTCTGGTATCAGCCATGTCAGGCTGGGGGGGGGGGGGGTGACTGTAGGACAGGTATATACAATCTATTACTCTCTGGTATAAGCCATGTCAGGCTGGGGGGGGGGGGTGTAGGACAGGTATATACAATCTATTACTCTCTGGTATCAGCCATGTCAGGCTGGGGGGGGGGGGGGGGTGACTGTAGGACAGGTATATACAATCTATTACTCTCTGGTATTAGCCATGTCAGGCTGGGGGGGGGGGGGGGGGTGTAGGACAGGTATATACAGTCTATTACTCTCTGGTATCAGCCATGTCAGGCTGGGGGGGGGGGGGTGTAGGACAGGTATATACAGTCTATTACTCTCTGGTATTTGCCATGTCAGGCTGGGGGAGAGGTGATTCCAGTCCTGACCAGGTATGGCTGTGCGGGTCCCAGCATCTCTCTGCTGCTGGGAATCGCTCCCTTCTGCCTGGGGGGAGTGGGCTTTGGGATGCAGGAGGAACGCGAGACCCAGGCCTCTGTTTCCCAGGGTAGGCAGACGGGGACAGATGGCGCACAGTGACTGGCCTGGCCTGTGTATCCCCTAAAGTATACGCCCATCCCCCCCCCCCCCCCGTGTAGTCCCCCTTACAGATATCCCCCTCTCTGTATTGCCTCTTATAGATGCCCCTCTCTGCGTATTACCCCTTATAGATGCCCCCCTGTATTATCCCGCTTAAAATGCCCCTCCCTTTGTTGTCCCCCTTATAGATGCCCCCCCATGTTGTCCCCCTTATAGATGCCCCCCTGTATATTCCCTCTTATAGATGCCTCCCCTGTATTATCCCCCTTATAGATGCCTCCCCTGTGTATTCCCCCTTATAGATGCTCCCCTGTGTATTCCCCCTTATAGATGCTCCCCTGTGTATTCCCCCTTATAAATGCCCCCCGTATTATCCCCCTTATAGATGCCCTCCTGTATTATCCCCCCTTAAAGATGCCCCCCCCCCCTTTGTTGTCCCCCTTATAGATGCCCCCCCCCTGTATTATCCCCCTTATAGATGCCCCCCTGTATATTCCCCCTTATAGATACCCCCCTGTATATTCCCCCTTATAGATGCCCCCCCTGTATATTCCCCCTTATAGAAACCCCCCCCTTTATATTTCCCCTTATAGATGTCCCCCCTGTATTATCCACCTTATAGATGTCCCCCCTGTATCATCCCCCTTATAGATGCCCCCCCTGTATATTCCCCCTTATAGATACCCCCCCCCTGTATTATGCCCCTTATAGATGGCCCCCCTGCATTGTCCCCCTTATAGATGGCCCCCCTGCATTGTCCCCCTTATAGATGGCCCCCCTGCGTTTTCCCCCTTATAGATGGCCCCCCTGCGTTTTCCCCCTTATAGATGGCCCCCCTGTATTATCCCCCTTATAGATGGCCCCCCTGCGTTGTACCCCTTATAGATGCCTCCCCTTTATTATCCCCCTTATAGATGCCTCCCCTATATTATCCCCCTTATAGATGGCCCCTGTATTTTCCCCTCTTATTTATGGCCCCCCCCTTTGTTATCCCCCTTATAGATGGTCCCCCCTTTGATGTCCCCCTTATAGATGCCCCCCCCTGTATTATCCCCCTAATAGGTGCTCCCCCTGTATTATCCCCCTTATAGATGCCCCCCCCCCGTATATTCGCCCTTATAGATGCCCCCTGTATTATCCCCCTTATAGATGCCCCCCCTGTATTATCCCCCTTATAGATACCCCCCTATGTATATTTCCCCTTATAGATACCCCCCTGTATTATCCCCCTTATAGATGCCCCCTTGTATTATCCCCCTTATGGATGCCCCCCTTTACTATCCCCCTTATAGATGCCCCCTTGTATTATCCCCCTTATGGATGCCCCCCTGTACTATCCCCCTTATAAATGCCTCCCCTATATTATCCCCCTTATAGATACCCCCCTGTATATTCCCCCTTATAGATACCCCCTGTATTATCCCCCTTTTAGATGCCCCCCTGTACTATCCCCCTTATGGATGCCCCTCTGTGCACAGCAGATAAAAAAACACAACTCACCTAACAACACGCTCCCCCGTCGCTGCTCTTTTCTCCTCTTCTTCCCCGGTTGATGCGTCGCTCCCTGGGGGTGTCTTGGGCAGCACACACATCAGGAAGCTCAGTAACGCACGCTCCCTGTACCGGAAGTCCTGACCGAAGCACACTAAGATTCCTGATGCGTACGCTCCCTGGGATTCTCCAGGACAGTGATTCATCAGCCGGGGTCAGATTGCCTTTTGCCACTGCAAGCAAGACATTGACTGTGGTCACAAGAGTAGGGGGGGGGCTGTTAAGCGGGCCCTGCTACACCACTGGGGGAGGGGGGACTCCAACAAAGCACTGTATTACTGTCCAGGGGCCCTGCCGCCCGACAGTAAGTGTGCCGTGTGCGTGGAGGACCGGGGCCTACCGGAGGATCTTCAGGTCTTCTGGTGGCCCAGTCCGACCCGGTGGTTCCCTGATTTTCATCTGGGCTGAAGGGCTTGAGCTCTTTTGGTCTTAGTATGAGCTGGCAAAGAACGCAAATGGAGAGACTTTGCTGTCCAAGCAGTTTCTTTGCAGAATAAAGTCGAAAAAATGACAGTATTAAAGTATATCGAATCTCTTTAGACAACATGACCTGGATGGGGTGTTACGGAGAGGTGGTCAACATTCCCTCCAAGTACAAGGATGAATTTGGTATCTGGCCAGAGGCCTGGACCTTCGTGGTCAAGTTGAAGGTTTCAGGTAATTCTGTCACCCACATTCCCTCTTCCACTTTCTGAAAAGACAAAGGGTAAGAAGGAGTGCCCCCATAACGCAGTGAAACCTTACAGAGGAAACAAGGTTTAATCCTGTCAGACCCCAATCGGTGGTCCCCTAACCCCAAAAAGTTGTGCAATTAGCAGACACAAAGGTCGATCTGACAGGTGGGCGCTCGTTGGCGTCTCTGCATTGCCCCGTGTAATAGGGGCTTTACTATACACTGACAAATAACAAAGGACTAAAAAGATAAGGGACTAACCAGACGCCATAATCAGATACAATCTAGTGGGACAAAACTAAACGCATAAAATACACATGTAGTCTGAATAGGTGGATAAAGAATAGAAGAAGGACCTAAAAGGTGGACTCAATGGATTCATTCAACCCTTCTGGTTGCAAGGTCTTGAGTTTAATAATCCAGAATGATTCCCCTCCAGTCAGCTGACGCAGTTGGTCGCAATTAGAGATGAGCGAACCTGGAGCATGCTCGAGTCGATCCGAACCCGAACATTCGGCATTTGGTTAGCGGTGGCTGCTGAAGTTGGATAAAGCCCTAAGGCTATGTGGAAAACATGGATATAGTCATTGGCTGTATCCATGTTTTCCAGACAACCTTAGAGGTTTATCCAAGTTCAGCAGCCCCCGCTAATCAAATGCCGAACAATCGGGTTCGGATGGACTCGAACCCAGTTTGCTCATCTCTAGTCGCAATCCATACAGCTGGTCGTAATACATATACCTAGTTCTCACTTGAAGACCATGTGAGACCATTTTCTTTCACTAAAGATGTCTGTAAAACTGGGATCCAACACTACCATAGATGTGGCCTTCGTTCGGATTTATCTCAAGTAAGACATTCCGAAGGATAATTCTACAGTTATCTATATTTTACTAAGGAAAGGAGAGAGTAGACTCCTGAAACGCGTCTAAGGAGCCAAAGAACACTTTTGATTCCATCCTTCTATAGTCAAATGAATACAAGTCTGTGGGAACCCAGGATGTTTTCTTATAACACTTCGGCTACGTTCTGGTCTATCGTGTTTAGTATCATAGGAATTTCCATTTCCCTTCTTCCGGGTCTAGCCTCCCACAGCCTGTTACCTTCCTCTATTGAAGCTCTTGAGATCACAGAATTTGACCTTGATCCCAATACAGATCTCCCTCTTTCTCGCCCTTGTCTCCATCTATAGGTCTTAAATTTGGTATCTCTTTCTCCCATTTTTGAAAGTCGACCTCTAGATCTTCATTAAATTTATTAAGACGTTCCGAGGGACATTTATCTGAGATTTTGCTGAACTGAATCAACAGTGCCTGTAAAGTCCCTATTCCACGGGACGACTGGAGAGTTGCTCCTTATTCCCCGCTCACTGCCGCTGCTGTTCCACACGTCAGCAGTGAGTGGGTGAGTCCGAGGGGAGGGGGGGCGCGGGGAGCTGCGGGGGAGGGGGCTGAACTCCACCCAAAGGGTGAAGCAGGGATGAATCAAATGGACATTATGGAAAGGGATGCATTATTGGCATTAGAAGAATTACTACAAGAGCAGAAGAGCAGGAGGGAGGTTTCTGATCTCTATAATTCCTAAATAAAAAGAACTCCCTCCGTTATCATTGTGCCCTCAAATTGATATTTTCACTAAGTTGGTAGAAGAAGAGTTCAGGCAAATTAGGCCGGTAGTAAAGAAAGATAATATGTCTCAGGGACAGCGGCGGGCCTTGAGCTGCGTCCGTGGGATGACGTAGTGTTCAAGGACGCCGACAAAGGAGGTAATGTAGTGTAGACAAATATGTGAGACAAGCCTTTCACCAACTGATAGATAGTATATACAGCAAGCTATTATTTAACCCCCTTGAAAAATACTCAAAAGAGTTAGATAAAATCTTACAGAAGGCAGTGGAGGTATTATTCCAAAGAGTTTATGGCGGCTTAGTACAAACCTTCCCACAGATACCGACATTCTATCTAAGATCCATAAAGATCCCCTCAATCCTCCAGGGCGCCCAATTGTCTCCGGTATTGATGGTCTCTGTGACCCTATTTGTACATTTGTAATCTTCTATCTTAAACCATTAGTGGCAAATTTGCCTTCATATATCTGGGACACAACGGACGCCCTGGCAAGGATTGGTGGGATCCTTATGGAGCCTGACATGATATTGGTGGCAGCTTACGTGGAGTCGCTGTACACATGTATAGAACATGAGGTCGGTGGAATTCTTCCTCAGGATGAGTGATTTGGACCATGATCTGTGCAATTTGGTTTTGGAACTACTGTGGTTTTCATTGACCCATAATTTTTTTGTGTTCCGTGACAATTTTTACCTGCAGCAGCGCGGCACTGCCATGGGGGCGGCCTGTGCCCCTTTGTATGCCAACCTCTTCCTTGGTTATTGGGAGAGGGGGGGTTTCCAGTGCAAGGGGGTGTAGGCCGTCTCCCATGTGCAGTGCTGGCTGAGGTACATAGACAATGTGCTATTCATTTGACAGGGGTCAGAAGCAAAACTGACTGAATTTATGAGAGGACTGAACATGAATGACGCTAACATCAGACTGACGTACAAATATAGTCCGGAATGGATAGAATTTTTGGATATTCTTATTGATATGGACAGTTGCAGACAGACGTTTTTAGAAAGACCACATCTGTAAATGCGCTGTTGCATGCATCCTCAGCCCATACATCTGCTACAATGAAAGGAGTGCCCATTGGTCAATTCCTGCGCATGAGAAGAATTTGTTCATCCGAAAAACATTTTGAGGTCGGAACCTAATGCAGCACTTTGAAGAAAGAGGATATAGTAGGAGAAGTATAGTGCAAGGATATCATCGAGCCAAAAATACTAACAGATCAGCAATGTTACAATCAGTGGAGAAAAAGAAATGGTCAGGTTAGGTTCATCTCCACCTATAATTCCAACTGGGCATTGATGTGGGAAGCAATGCAGAAGCCGTGGCACTGATGGCACTGATCCTGTACTGGCCGCCAAAATTTCAGACACCCCCCTAATGACTGCTCATAGATACAAAAACCTGAAACATCTTCTGGTTAGGAGCCAGTAAATCCCTTTGGTCATAAGGGCAAACCTAGGGTGGGATGTTTCCCCTGTGGGGATTGTATGGCTTGTAATAACATGGGCAGGGCATCCTCTTTTAAATCTGCCAATGGAGATAGGGAATATACAATCAGAGACTATATCTCGTGCAATAATGGGTATGTCATCTACTATCCGGGAGGTTTGGTGGTTTATGGTGTAGGGTATATTGTATTATAGTGGTATATATTTGTAGGTATAGAGGGGTCCAGGAGGTTTGGGGGTTTATGGTGTAGGGTATATTGTATTATAGTGGTATATATTTGTAGGTATAGAGGGGTCCAGGAGGTTTGGGGGTTTATGGTGTAGGGTATATTGTATTATAGTGGTATATATTTGTAGGTATAGAGGGGTCCAGGAGGTTTGGGGGTTTATGGTGTAGGGTATATTGTATTATAGTGGTATATATTTGTAGGTATAGAGGGGTCCGGGAGGTTTGGGGGTTTATGGTGTAGGGTATATTGTATTACAGTGGTATATATTTGTAGGTATAGAGGGGTCCAGGAGGTTTGGGGGTTTATGGTGTAGGGTATATTGTATTATAGTGGTATATATTTGTAGGTATAGAGGGGTCCAGGAGGTTTGGGGGTTTATGGTGTAGGGTATATTGTACTTACAGGTATAGAGAGATGCAAATATAGGTATTATTACACAGGCTAATCTGGGGGTAGGTATATTATTGTTATAATATATATATATATTAGAGGTGGGGGTGATTGTTAGGATATGATTATGTATGGAACTTTTTAGGTTTATATCTGGTTTATAATTATAATAAAGGGAAAAAAGAGTTTAGTTTGTTCTGATATTATTTGGTTATTTTCCCTTTGTTATCTTGGTTACAGTTTATTATATGCATATGTTATGTGTGTACATGTATATGTGTTCTGTATATACTGGAATAGGCTGTTATGTTCTTTTGTTATGAATTAAGTTTATATTTCTGTTCTTTTAATTATTTGATTTATTATTATGGTTATTATGCCGGTTTTATGCCTTTTAATTTTTATATACTTTCCCTTCCCTGTGCGCTTTGGTTATATTGTGTATTATCTTTTAGTATTTCATCGATAATACAAAATTCTGTAATTTTGCAGATGCTTTTTATTAACAAAATTGCTTAGCTTTGTGTTTTGTCCCTCTCCTCTTACCCTATTGTATACAGCTTGTTGCCTAGGTTACTGAGCACTGCTGTGTGACATCCTCTGGTGGTCGGGACCTCAGGAGGTGGGAAGTCTACTTTTCATACTCCCTGTGAGATTACAGACGTCTCCATGGTTTGTGGGTTTTACCTGGCGGTGTCTGTGATCTCAGTGGGAGAAACAGTGATGCAGAGCTGATTCAGCTAGAACAAAGACGCAACAGCAACCTGCAAGTGCTAGGACCTACCGTATACCCCCCCCAAGGTATAAACCATATGACCAAATAGCGTGTACCATTTCACCATAATAAAGTGATTCAGCTGCCTCCTATTCTCACACCTCCCACCAAACCAGGAAGTGACGGCATGGACGTGGCAGTGCTGAGCTGAATCTGCCAGGTGAGAATACCCCTCTCTTACGTTTTCTTTACGTTGCACTTCGATGTTTTACAACTTTGGATGCACTTTATTTGTACTGTTCACAAACGTGTAAATACATTCACTTATCAAACTTGCCTCCTTTACCTGATATGCCGCTACTTTCCTCTTATCGTTGACAGCTCGTTGTCTATGTTACCAACCACCACTCAGCTCTAAAAGCAGTGGTGTGGCATTAAAGGGGTACTTCAGCAAAAAAAAAAAAAAAAATATATATATATATATTTATTAAATCCACTAGTGTAGAAAGTTATGTGAATTTGTAAATTACTTCTATTTAAAATCCTCCAGTCTTTCAGAACTTTTTTTTGCCAGCGTTCCCCTTTAAATAGCTTAGGATGCCCTGATCACACACCATTTTACAGTGTCTCGATACGACCTTCTGTTCCTGAGATACGGTGGATTTATCATTTGTCTGACAATGTGTGATCCCTCCCATCACACTCCCATTATTTAAATTAAGTCCACGCCCATCTGACTATTAACTAAATTGTCAGATAAAATATAAGCCCTTATATCTCGGAAATGGAAGGACGTATGGAGACCCTGTTAAATGGTGTGTGATCAGGGCCGCCTATGCTATTCCATGATAGTAACATCTCATTTTTTGGGGATTGACTATAGGTCCCCTTTAAGTGTGAATATATTTTTTACATATATTTAAGCTTTTCCTTTCGCCTGTGTTGAAGTATAAGAACTTTCATACTAAGTGTATGACGTGTTTGTGTGAAACAAAGACTAACGTCCTGAAAGTCAGACAAAAACCAATCTGACCCTCCATTGTGGGTGTGCGACGGTGACATTTCTTCTACAGCAGCCGCACAAAGCCTTATTTATACTTGTAAGCTGATCCGGGCCCCCCCTCCCCGGCCGGCAGCTGCTGACCCCCGGCCTCCGTCTCTCCATGGCTTCCTATTCACCAGGAGAAATGTACGTTGTCACTGAGAGAAATGTTGTAACTTTTCCTCTTCTTTCCCTTTCGGTTCCTGTTTTTTTGTAATTTTTATGGAAGGAAAACTCCTGGGTGTCACAATGTGACTTCACACAAGTCGTGTTATTACGGGGGGCGGCGGTGACATGGACGACTAAATATAACGTCTCAGCTGCCAGGAGGAACGTTCAGTCATTGTTATTACCAGCTCAGCCATAACTAAGGAGCCAAGGGCAAAGGAGACCCCCGAATACCAGCCCCCAGGGGTAAGTGTGGAGACCCCCATATACCAGCCCCCAGGGGTAAGTGTGGAGACCCCAGGGGTAAGTGTGGAGAACCCCAGGATACCAGCCCCCAGGGGTAAGTGTGGAGAACCCCAGGATACCAGCCCCCAGGGGTAAGTGTGGAGACCCCCATATACCAGCCCCCAGGGGTAAGTGTGGAGACCCCAGGGGTAAGTGTGGAGAACCCCAGGATACCAGCCCCCAGGGGTAAGTGTGGAGACCCCAGGGGTAAGTGTGGAGAACCCCAGGATACCAGCCCCCAGGGGTAAGTGTGGAGAACCCCAGGATACCAGCCCCCAGGGGTAAGTGTGGAGACCCCCGGGATACCAGCCCCCAGGGGTAAGTGTGGAGACCCCAGGGGTAAGTGTGGAGAACCCCAGGATACCAGCCCCCAGGGCAGAGTTTTTCCTCTCAGTCCTATGTCTCTCTCCTCTCCCCGTCTATTATAGCTGTCCTTCTCTCCAGTGCTCCGCTCCTCAGGTCATTACAGAAGGTGAGAAGGAGGTGGGTGGATGTGGCCAGCATCAGACAGAGGGAGGTAGTACAGCACGGGGGAGAAGAACAGGTACAACTTCCCTGCTTCCCTGACTGCACCATGGTTTTCATGTATTCCAATAGCAGTTCCTTATGAGGCTTGTTTTTTGTAGGACCAATTGTATTTTGTAATGGCGCTGTTTATTTTACTGGAAAATGTAAAAATAATTATGAGAGCCATACCCAATTAAGAAACCTGATTTAAAATTATATTCGTCCTATTCCATTGGGGTGGCTCATTTTTTCTTGGTACTATTTTGGGATAGATGGGCCTATCTGGTACTGGGTATTACTTTCATCTACAGTGTAGGACAAATAAGGTTAAATTTAATAGATAAAACACACAGAACACTGACATACTTAATTTTTTTTTCTTTTTCTATTTGGGTGCATATTTTCCTTTTTTTTTTGGGGGGGGGGGGGGAGGGGACGTATATGATTGTTTAAGGAACCCAATTGCTATTACTGATCTCCTAGAACACCCTGCGTCCGGCCTCTGGCAGGGTGTAATATACATAGAACCATTACAGCCACAGAGGCCGTGGCAACCAATCTGCATACCACATTCACTCCATGCAGGTGCCGATCAGACACCATAAGTGACCGACGTGGCCTCTAGCCACACAGGGTTGTAGTTTTGCATCAGTCGGCTATAGTCTCTGTACAATCTCTTGCAGGTTTCTCATCTAGCAATGACCCGTCCACTGCTGCTGCCGATCGGCTTCTGGTTGGCTTTCCTGGTATCCGAACAGGTATGATAATAGTAATATGAGGTTTCCTACATCAGTGCTGTGCATGAAGGGGTCACCTAGACTGGAAAACCCTGGAAGACGTTCGGTATTGCTGTGTGTGAGTGAAGGATCGGGCTCCGGCATCAGACGTGATACAAGTCCATTGGGTTTACGTTTCCTTGGATGAATTGTTCATCACTCAATGCCAAGATAGGTGTAACCCTCCGCACCATCTGCACATGGCATCTGCCTTTTGTAGTCACAGTTTCCATGGTGTGCCTGCTCTTACTGTAAAGAACTAGTGTTTACCAAACCTGTCAAAATATTTGGATTCAGCAAAGTTAGCTAAACCCGAACCCTCTGCGCTTGATTCCCCGTGGCTACAGAAGTTGGATGCCACCCTAGGGAGCCCAGGAGAACACAGATGCAGCCATAGGCCATAGACCGTATCCATGTTTTCCTGGCAGCCCTAGGACTGTAGGACTCCTATAGCTGCAGGGAATCAAACGTAGAGCTAAGTTTTCACAACAGTGTCCATCAAGTTCCTTGGTTGAACTTGATGGACATGTGTCTTTTTTCAACCGTATTAACTATGTAACTATCTAACCCAAACATTTGGGCAGGTTCGTTCAGACTATAAAGAACCCTTCCTATAATAATGTCTAACACGCCTTTCCTCAACATGGGAAGAATATCTACCATTACTGCAAAGAGCCCATCGTATATTAACATCTAACATTAACGCTTTCCTCCACATGTAAAGAATAATTACTTTTACTGTAAAGAACCCTTTATATAATAATGTCTAACATGCCTTTCCTCCACTTGAAAAGAATATTTGCTCTTACTGTAAGGAACCCTTCCTATATTATTGTTTAACACGCCTTTCCTACACATGCAAACAATATCTGCTTTTACTGTAAAAAGCCCTTCCTATGTTAACATCTAACATTAAAGCTTTTCCTCTACACGTAAAGAATATTTGCTCTTACTGTAAAGAACCCTTTATATAATAATGTCTAACATGTCTTTCCTCCACTTGTAAAAAAAGCTTGCTCTTACTGTAAAGAACCAATTCCCATATTAACGTTCACCATTAATGCCATTCCTCCACACATAAAGTCCTACTGTAATCCCTTAAGAACCCTTCCTACATTGATGTCTAATATAAACGCCTTTTCTCCACACTTAAAGAATATCTGCTCTTACTGTAGAGAACTCTTCCTATATTACCGCCTTTCCTCCACATGTGAAGAATGTCTGCTCTTACTGTAGAGAACTCTTCCTATATTACCGCCTTTCCTCCACATGTAAAGAATGTCTGCTCTTACTGTAGAGAACTCTTCCTATATTACCACATTTTGTCCACATGTAAAGAATGTCTGCTCTTACTGTAGAGAACTCTTCCTATATTACCACCTTTTGTCCACATGTAAAGAATGTCTGCTCTTACTGTAGAGAACACTTCCTATATTACCACATTTTGTCCACATGTAAAGAATGTCTGCTCTTACTGTAGAGAACTCTTCCTATATTACCACCTTTTGTCCACATGTAAAGAATGTCTGCTCTTACTGTAGAGAACACTTCCTATATTACCACCTTTTCTCCATATGTAAAGAATGTCTGCTCTTACTGTAGAGAACACTTCCTATATTAACATCTTTCACCCACATGTAAACAATATCTGCTTGTCTAATTCTTGGATTGAATAATGATGACATGGTGTACACCAAGCCAGAAATCTCTCCAGAGGGAAGGATCATCTTGTTCTGTACGGATGAGAGGCAATAACCCCAATAAAGTCATCTACAGATGGGTGATGTTCCCTCCCGGAGAGATTTGCCGCTTGGCATATGTTCCCAGTTAAATTATTTCAAATCAACTGGTACCATGAAGTGCCAGATATTTGTAATTTACTTCTATATGAAAACCTCCAGTGTTCCAATACTTATCAGCTTCTGTATATCCTGCAGAAAGTGGTGTATTCTCTCCAGTCTGGAGAGCAGGAGAGGTTTGCTATGGGGATTTGCTGCTGCTCTGGACAGTTCCTGACATGGACAGAGGTGGCAGCACAGAGCACTGTGTCAGACTGGAAAGAATACACCACTTCCTGCAGGACATACAGCAGCTGATAAGTACTGGATGACTGGAGATTTTTTTTTTAATAGAACTAAATGACTCATCTCTGGTATTTTCTGGCACCAGTTGATTTGAAAGAATTTTTGGGGGCTGAAATACCCTTTTAAGACGTGAAGGGAAAGCTACCTCCACTAGGTGGCCTCAGAGAGCAGCGGGGTATATTCCTCTTTACCCAGAAGTTGCCACGCCCTATCACCCTATCAGCTTGCTTTTGAGCTGCTGCCTGACATTGAGCGCACTGTGCATTAAAGGGAACCTGTCACCCCCCGTGCCGGGGTGACAGGCTCCCGACCCCCCGTTAGAGACCCCTATACTTACCTCATCCCGCCGGGTCCCGCTTCTGGATTCGGTCGGGTCCCGGAGATCTCAGCCGCTGCAGCCCGGCGCGCGCGCTGACAGATGAGTCCAACGCTCATAGAGAATGACGGAGCGCTGGACTCTCCTGTCATTCTCTATGAGCGTTGGACTCATCTCTCAGCCCGCGCGCCGGGCTGCAGCGGCTGAGATCTCCGGGACCCGACCGAATCCAGAAGCGGGACCCGGCGGGATGAGGTAAGTATAGGGGGTTCTAACGGGGGTCGGGAGCCTGTCACCCCGGTACGGGGGGTGACAGGTTCCCTTTAAAGGGTTATCACAAAATGCTGAGTTATCCGCAGAATAGAGGACACCGGGCTGATGGGAGGGGTGTGACCAGCGGGACCTCGTAGATGGAGGACGATTGTCCCTGTACCAGGGCCGGGACAAGGAGTTTTGGTGCCCTAGGCAGAGAAGGCAAATGGCGCCCCCCCCCCCCCCCCGCCCCCGAAAAAAGACAAAAAAAAAAACGTATATACTGTATCTGCATAAAAAAGACATGTATACACACTTTTAAACACACTTAGTATGGCATGATCATAAATTAATGTAAATAGTTTTTTCCCCTGTAGCTAGTGCAAACAATAAGAGGTATCTTCGACATCAATAAAGTGCTTCATAACTTTTGATACTCAATACCATTTCGATACTTAATACAGCGCCCTACAACTCCCAACATACCTTCTTGTGCACTACAACCTCCAGCATACCTATTTGTGCACAAGAAGGTATGCTGGGAGTTGTAGTTGTGCAGCAGCAACCTCCCGACACAACAACTCCCAGCATACCTCTTTGTGCATTACAACTCTCAGCATCCCTTCTGCTGCTAGGGTCCTAAAACATCCGGGGCACAGACCCTCTGAGTTGCTATAAGTGGATGATGGGAGAGATCTCTGCACTGACGTTATTTATATAGTGTACATATGTATGCTTATGTGTATACAGGTTTTGTTGTTCGTTCCAGTTAGTGTTTGGAATAGTGACTCATAGTTGCGTTTTCTCTGATCACAGTTGTTCATTATTCTTTTTCTTTTCCACTCACCCTGAGCCACGATTCCTCTTTGCAGAATCTGTCAGAGAGACACTTTAGGATCCTTGCTCCAACACATATATAGTAATATAGTCCCCTCTGTACTCCTATGTAGTATAGACCTCTTCTCTACCCCCGCATAGTATTAGACCCCCTCTGTGCCTGTATAAAATATGGACCCCTTCTGTGCACCTGTATACTATAGGCCCCCTGTGCAGCAGTCTCCATAGTATGTGGGCCCGCCATGCAGCTTCCACATATAGAATAACCCCTCCTGCTGTGCAGCATCCCTATATAATATATGCCCCCCCCCCCGTGAAGCATCACCATATAGAATAGGCCTCCCTGATGTGTAGCATCCCCATGTAGAATAGTCCCACTTGATGTGCAGCATTCCTATATAGAAATATAGAATACACACACACACATTGCAGCATTCCCATTTAGAATAAACCCACTTCACACACACACACACACACACACCACTGCCTCCTCCAACGTTTTTGTGTGGTACTAAATTTGTTGGGTTTCTGCGCTTGCTCTGTTTACCGTGTGTGATCAGGAAGGTGATCATTTTGTAGTATGGACAATAACACTTCAGATATCAGGGGGACGATGGGGATTGTAGTCATGTAACACCAGCTATCAATGGGATGATGACGACTGTAGTCATGTAACACACACTGCTATCAGGGGGATGATGGGGATTGTAGTCATGAAACACACACATACTATTAGGGACATGATGGGGGTTGTAGTCATGGAACACCAGCTATAAGCGGATGATGGGGATTGTAGGAATGTAAAACACACTTCAGCTATCAGGGGGATGATGTGGGTTGTAGTCATGTAACACACTTCAGCTACCAGGGAGATGATGGTGGTTGTAGTAGTCATATTTACATCCACAATTCTCATACACAGACTGACAGGCACACACACAGCTCACACACGCACACAGTTCACACACACACACACACACAGCTCACACACACACACACACAGCTCACACACACACACACAGCTCACACACACATACAGCTCACACACACACAGCTCACACACACACACAGTTCACACACACACACACAGTTCACACACACACAGTTCACACACACACAGCTCTCACACACACACAGTTCACACACACAGCTCACACACACACACACAGCTCACACACACACACAGTTCACACACACAGCTCACACACACACACAGCTCACACACACACACAGCTCACACACACACACCTCACACACACAGCTCACACACACACACAGCTCACACACACAGCTCACACACACACACACAGCTCACACACACAGCTCACACACACACACAGTTCACACACACACACACACAGTTCACACACACACAGTTCACACACACAGCTCACACACACACACACACAGCTCACACACACACACAGTTCACACACACAGCTCACACACACAGCTCACACACACACACACAGCTCACACACACACACAGCTCACACACACAGCTCACACACACACACAGCTCACACACACAGCTCAAACACACACTTCACTCACACACACACACACAGCTCAAACACACACACACACACACACACACACACACACACACTTATCATAAGGAAACTTTACTTTCAGCAGCTCCTTGCTTCCTCCTGCTTCCATCTCCTTCCTGGAGCCGGCACCGGGTTCTTCCGCCCCTCCCCCCACCTCCTCTGTGTGCCTGTCTGTCTGTGTATGAGAGCAGAGCAGGAAACATGTGATGTGGAGGGAGCAGGACCCCAGATGGCAGGTGAGGCAGCCTCTTAGTGCAGCCAGGCAGTAAGTGGTGAGGAGGCCCAGCAGCATATTCACCTTCCTCCCCAGCATCTTCCTTCTCCTGGAGTCTGAAGGATCCGGAGTAGTAGTCAGGAGGAGGAGCGGCTATGACTGCCGCCGCGGGACTAGAGCCTGCTCCCCCGCACATGTGAGGTGTGTGTGGGGGGGTTAGATCTTGTGTCCTGCAGAGGGCGCTGCTGGCGGCCGGATCCCGGCCTGCCCGTTGGCATGTGAGCCCCAAAGCAGCTTCAGAGCTGATGCTGCTGCAGGTGAGGGGGATATGAGGGCGCTGGTGGAATGTGAGCGCGCAGGGGCAGCGCTCAGCAGCCACCAGGAGGCCGAATACAGGAGCCTGTAGTTAAAAAAAAAATTCAGAGACCACAATTGCGCCCCCTGTATATTACCACTAGATGGCGCCCTAGGCCATCGCCTACCTTGGCCTACCCTTTGTCCCGGCCCTGCCCTGTACTAACGGAGCAGCAATGTACAAGTGAGGCCGGGGCTCCAAACATTCAGCAATGTGCAGGGATCCCATAGAGAGTGACTGGAGTGTCGGCCAAACATACGTGTAACATATAGACTGTTGTCTGTGCGGGCCCGGGCCGGCTGATGGTACAGACAACAATAGGCGACGCATTTCCTACCCGTCTGACCCCATCACAAGGAGGCCTTTGTCTCTGCCAGTAACGGGGTCTGCTGACCTCTCTGTATTGTCTGTGGACACTCAGGCACATTCACACACGGGAGGTTTTTTACAGAAGTTTCTGTCCCTGACACTGTGTTCTGGTGGTCGGAGAGGTTGGATGTTGACCGAGTTCAGAGAAAGTTGTTGGACCCGGTCATCATCCAACTTCTCCAGCTGCCAGGAGACAGATACCAAGCGCCATCGTAAAGTAACCATCACAGATAGTGTGGAGTGGACTTGGTGAACTGGTTTGGTTCGGCAACGTTTTCCAAACCCGAACAGTTCACCAAGTCCGCTCAACACTATCTGTGATGGTTCCTTTACGATGTTGATGGAGGTGCTATGGCTTTCAGTATGGCAGTGTAGCCGCAACGCCGTTATCCACATAGTTTTTTTTTTAGTCCTTGGACATTGTGTTTCCTCTTTATTCTTTTTACATCTTCTCTGTCTCCTCAGGTGTTCGGCCAGCGAGTGCAGCTGGGAATGTACGAGGATTCCTTTGATGATCGGTACATCGGATGTCTCCATAGAATGGAGTCCATAGCTCCCGAATTACTGAAGAAGGAACGAGAGCAGAGACCTAAGCTGGACGCGGCTTGGAATAATTCATCCGCAATATGGGAACAAAGAAGATCCACGATGGGGCGTCTTCCCGATGGTTTTCGGGATGAATACGGGATAGCGTTACTATTATATACCTATATGGATTTACCCCTGTACAAAGACTTGAACCAGGCCGTTCGGGAGTATGGACGACATCCGGAATCCTTCCCCTTCCACGCATGGCATTTCTATCTGACCAGAGCCCTGAGTTTACTTCGAGCCGACTGTGACGGGAAACCCTGGCCGACCTACAGAGGGGCCAGTAGGGTTCAGTTTGAGCCGCCATCTGACCCTCAGGCCGCCATAAGACTCAGCCAGTTTTCTTCCTCCTCCACGGACATAAGGCAGGCCCAGCAGTTTGGTAACGCATCCTTCTTCAATATAACCACATGCTTCGGGGCGGACATAGAGAAGTTCTCATACTACCCGTCCCAGAAGGAAGTGCTCATACCTGTGGATGAAGTGTTTCACGTCACCAAGTACATTAAGGAGGGGAACAGGCTGGTTCTACAGACCACCAATAGGAGGTGCAGTTATTACAATTGTGCCTACCTGGGGGGTAAGTAGCCAGGATGACATTGGGCGTCCTCTGTACAAAGCTCCTATACAGTGGGCCCCCTCACCCTCTGGGCCCCATAGACTATAGGTACACCTGTGAACAAGGTCTCATTAAATTACTTACACTCATAGCTTTAAGTGACATGCCAACTCCTCAGGTGAGTTTAAAGGGTTTTTCCAAGAAAAATTTACTTGTCCCCTATCCAGAGGATATCCACAGGATAGGGGACAAGTAAGAGATCACAGAGGGTCCAACCTCCAAACCCCCCGGCGGGGATAGGGGATAAGTTAATTTTTCTTTGAATACCCCTTTAAAGTCCAAAATTTTGTGTTAATTAATTTCATAGAATATCATTGTAGTAGTAGGTGCCCCTGATTTCCGATACAGAACCCCAGATCCCCCACATTGGCAGTGGCATGATACAATTCAATCTACCTGCAGCTGCCACTAGGAGGAGCTAAGTAGCATGCTGCATACAGGATTATCATTGCATTCAATGAGTTACAAGTATGCAGTAAGCTCCTGAGCTCCCCCTAATGGTGGCTTCAGGCAGGCAGAATTGTAACCACATATGGACTGGAAAGCAGCTCAGAGCTCTTGGCTGGTCTGTAAGTGACTGAATTTCAGAATGCCCTGGCAAAGTCTACAGCTTCAGGGGAGGACATACTAGACTTACTTTATTCTTTTTCCCCCAGGTATTAAAAGGCAAAGCTGCGTCTACAGCTCAGGTGAGGCGTCCTCTTGATCTAGTAAAGGGATTTTTTATGGTTTTGGGGTGGGGGGTGGGGGGATCTAGAGTATATGGTATCTAGTGCGGGGGGGGGGGTATTTAGTGTATATGGTATCTACTGTGGGGGGGTATCTAGTGTATATGGTATCTAGTGTGTGTGTGTGTGTGTGTGGGGGGGGGTGTATCTAGTGTATATGGTATCTAGTGTGTGTGTGTGTGTGGGGGGGGGGGGTATCTAGTGTATATGGTATCTACTGTGGGGGGGGTATCTAGTGTATATGGTATCTAGTTTCTGTTATCAAAAAGTCTCTGAACCCTGAGGGTCTCGGCTGGGGGTCACTATATGGTCAGCTTATTGTCATAAGTGTAGGGATTGTCCATAATGTCCCCTGGAGGGCCCCAGGTTGCAACTGGCTCCTGCAAACAACGCCCAGAGACTATATGAAGTGATTGTCTCATCAATATTATGTCTTGAAACTTTTTGAATGATACTTTTTCAATTTTTCTCTTAACTTTACTCTCCAGCTCCAACTGTGGTGAAGATTGGTGAAGCGGAGACTGCGCCCCTGCTGGTCGCTACAAGCATTGCAATAATTTCAGCTACAAGGTTTCTGATGAGCTGAAGCCTCGGATTCCTCACCCATCCTGAGGACATTGTGGTGGTCACCCGGGAATGATGGACTTAAAGGAGAAGGACTCTTAACCCTGTATGATTTTATAAACAGGTTAAAGGGGTACTTCAGCAAAAATCTTTTTCTTTCAAATCAGAAAGTTATACAGATTTATAATTTACTTCTATAAAAAAAAAAATCTCCAGTCTTCCAGTACTTATCAGCTGCTGTATGTCCTGCAGGAAGTGGTGTATTCTCTACAATCTGACACAGTTCTCTCTGCTGCCACCTCTGTCCATGTCAGGAACTGTCCAGTGCATCAGCAAATCCCCATAGAAAACCTCTCCTGCTCTGGACAGTTCCTGACATGGACAGAGGTGGCAGCAGAGAGCACTGTGTCAGACTGGAGAGAGAATAAACCCCTTCCTGCAGGACATACAGCAGCTGATAAGTACTGGAAGACTGCCCTCCGCCCGCTCTCACTCTGCCCTCCGCCCGCTCTCACTCTGCCCTCCGCCACCTCGCACCCTGCCCTCCGCTGCCACGCACCCTGCCCTCCGCCGCCACGCACCCTGCCCTACGCCGCCTCTCACCCTGCCCTCCGCCGCCACGCACCCTGCCCTACGCCGCCTCTCACCCTGCGCCTCTCACCCTGCCCTCCGGGGCCTCTCACCCTGCCCTCCGCCGCCTCTCACCCTGCCCTCCGCCGCCTCTCACCCTGCCCTCCGCCGCCTCTCACCCTGCCCTCCGCCGCCTCTCACCCTGCCCTCGATTGCCATGGAACTGGGGGGATGTCTGAGGAAGATGTCAAGAGCTGAAACACAAAAAAAATGTTAATTTGATTCTTTGGAGCCCAAGGGACTTAAAGTGTCGCTGTTGTTATAACTTTCCAACTCTAAATCAACAGTAGATGTGATGTAAAGCAAGTTTGCAATATGAGTTCATTATTATTTTTTTTTTATCATGCTGTAAAACAAAGCTGAACTAGAAATCCAGGTTCAGTCTCCTGAAGGCAGCTATATAACAGCTATACTTACTGTATCCAGGTCCAGTCTCCTGAAGGCTGCTATATACCAGCTATACTAACTGTATCCAGGTCCAGTCTCCTGAAGGCTGCTATATAACAGCTATACTTACTGTATCCAGGTCCAGTCTCCTGAAGGCTGCTATATACCAGCTATACTAACTGTATCCAGGTCCAGTCTCCTGAAGGCTGCTATATAACAGCTATACTTACTGTATCCAGGTCCAGTCTCCTGCTATATAACAGCTATACTTACTGTATCCAGGTCCAGTCTCCTGAAGGCAGCTATATAACAGCTATACTTACTGTATCCAGGTCCAGTCTCCTGCTATATAACAGCTATACTTACTGTATCCAGGTCCAGTCTCCTGAAGGTAGCTATATAACAGCTGTACTTACTGTATCCAGGCCCAGTCTCCTGAAGGCAGCTATATACCAGCTATACTTACTGTATCCAGGTCCAGTCTCCTGAAGGCAGCTATATAACAGCTATACTTACTATATCCAGGTCCAGTCTCCTGAAGGCTGCTATATAACAGCTATACTTACTGTATCCAGGTCCAGTCTCCTGAAGGCTGCTATATAACAGCTATACTTACTGTATCCAGGTCCAGTCTCCTGAAGGCAGCTATATAACAGCTATACTTACTGTATCCAGGCCCAGTCTCCTGAAGGCAGCTATATAACAGCTATACTTACTGTATCCAGGTCCAGTCTCCTGAAGGCTGCTATATAACAGCTGTACTTACTGTATCCAGGTCCAGTCTCCTGAAGGCAGCTATATAACAGCTATACTTACTGTATCCAGGTCCAGTCTCCTGAAGGCTGCTATATAACAGCTATACCTACTGTATCCAGGTCCAGTCTCCTGAAGGCAGCTATATAACAGCTATACTTACTGTATCCAGGTCCAGTCTCCTGAAGGCTGCTATATAACAGCTATACCTACTGTATCCAGGACCAGTCTCCTGAAGGCAGCTATATACAGCTATACTTACTGTATCCAGGTCCAGTCTCCTGAAGGCAGCTAAATTACAAACTTGCTTTATATCCCATCTACTGTTGATTTAGATTTTGAAAGTTATAACGACAGCGACACTTTAATGCTGATTTGGAGTTATAAGCATATATTTCACAAGGGTGGACGGTCACTTATAGCGCCAACGTCCACGCAAGGCTGTTGCCAGACAATCCCAGAATATAACGCCTGTCTATCCCGGTATTCCCAGTCTCACATCTTGGCAGGCGCAGTTGTAATAACTACACGTCTTATTGGTGGTCTGCACAGTGGTCTCGTTCCTTTCCTTGTTGCAGTTGGTGACCTGAAACACCTCAGTCACTGGAATCACCACCTTCTTAGCCAATAGAGCATACGAGAGGTTCAGTAGTTGTACCCCGAAGCACATCAAAACGAATAATGATACTTTCCTGGAACTTTTTGGTTTCTCAATGTCAGAAGAAGTTAGATCTGACGACAGATTATCTGCCAAAGATTTGTAGCCAAACCCAGGAACAGACTATAATCAGAGAACAGGTCATAAAGGAAAGACTGGATTTCTCCTCTTTTCAAATCCACTCCTGGGTCTGGCTTCAAATCTTTGGCAGATAATCTGTCGTCAGATCTGTTGGTGGAATAGGGCCTTTAGCCTTACTGTGGCCTGGGGGTCCGGCGGCGGCTTAAGCTGAACATGACCGGAATCTCCATAGGTGGACAGTGGTTTTCCATCGTACTTGGGACGGAGTAAAGTCAAAGCTCTGGGGAGATAGTATTGGAAGAAATAGAACCCGAAGGACTTGGGATCCTGGCCGCATCTCATAGTAGTATTCTAACAGGGAAGCCCCTATAGTACAGGCTTTCAAGTCGATCCCATATTCATCCATCAGGAAGACGCCCCTATGAAGGTTTGTTGTTGCCACATAACAGATTTGTGATTCCAAGCAAGGTCAAGTAATTGTGTCTCCATTCTTTCCTTCTGTAGTAATTCTGCAGCTAGAGACTCCATGTTGTCAGTGCATCCAATGTAATGGTCATCAAATGAATTGTCAAAACGTGGTACCGAAACTGCTCACAAAACACCTTGGAAATCCAAGAACAGAAGTTAGGAAACGTCAAGATGTGGTCAACATTTTCTGTGACCAAAACTAGAGCTGGGTCCAAAACTCAATGAAAGGTCCAAGGCTTTCCATTGTAGTTTTTCTCTGTTGGTTTCTCTCCTGAATTTGGCTAAAAGTGCTGAAGTACGACACCCGATCCCGGCCTCACACATTCAGTATAGTGTGTCGTATAGTACATTTCTTAGAGAGTCCACACTAATGAACGTTAGGAGCTGAGAGCACTCTGGGCAGGAATTGTGCCAAGTCCTCACTATTAGAGATGAAACATGCTCGAGTCCGATCCTTCAGCATTTCATTACCGGTGGCTGAAGAATGGATGCCGCCATAGGGTGTCCTGGAAAACAGGGATATGGCTTATGGCCTTTGGCTGCATCTATGTTTTCCCCCAAATATTTTTACATTATTTTTAATTTACGATAATAAGGAATAGTCTTATGTTTAAAGGACTTATCTGGAAGAAGCAATACTCACCTGCCCCAATTTAATAAACATAGAAAACAAAAAAGGGAATGTTCACATGCCCGCACTACAACAGTGTCCTCCTCTGTGTCTCCAGTGTTCTCCTATGGATCTCCAGTGTCTCTAGTGTCCTCCTCTGTGTCCCCAGTGTCCTCCTGTGTGCAGGGGCGTAGCTAATGTCTCCTGGGCCCTGGTGCGAGAGGCCAACTTGGGCCCCCCCCCCCTCCTTTCACGACCAAGTGATGTTATTGGTGTGTATATATATATATATATATATATATATATATATATATATATATATATATATATATATATACACACACCCCAAGACAGATATTACCTATTACCGCCATACTGTTACCGACCAAATCCTGTATACTGAGACCAATATTACCAGTAATACCAGTATATAGGAAGGAAACATTACCGCCACACCACAACCACTACCATCACCACCATTGTTACTGACCAAGTCCAGTATACTAAATCACCTCATCCAGTCATATAGAGGTGGCCCCAGCTCTACACAGGCTCTATACACCATATACATTACAGTGCAGTTATATCAGGTGACTCACAGGGGACGTCTTTTCTGATCGGAGTTCTTTCCTTTTCATCTTCTCCATCCGTCCTGGGCCGTTATGAGAACTTCTCCGAGCCACGAATCCACAGAATCTGCCAGACAGACATATTAGGCTCCTCACACTGACACCATCTCCATCTCTATACACACTGCACATCTGTATTGTCCCCTTTACACCCTCATTTAGTGGGTAGCCATGACTCTATGTGACCCCCTAATAATATATGCCCCCCTCTGTGTATTCCCTCTCCCCCTATGTTGCCCCCCCAAATAGATGGCCCCCTCTCCCCCCCTCCCTTATAGATGGCCCCCTCTACCCCCTCCCTTATAGATGGCCCCCTCTACACCCTCCCTTATAGATGGCCCCCTCTACCCCCTCCCTTATAGATGGCCCCCTCTCCCCCCTCCCTTATAGATGGCCCCCTCTACCCCCTCCCTTATAGATGGCCCCCTCTACACCCTCCCTTATAGATGGCCCCCTCTACCCCCTCCCTTATAGATGGCCCCCTCTCCCCCACCCTCCCTTATAGATGGCCCCCTCTCCCCCCACCCTCCCTTATAGATAGCCCCCTCTCTCCCCACCCTCCCTTATAGATAGCCCCCTCTCCCCCCACCCTCCCTTATAGATGGCCCCCTCTACCCCCTCCCTTATAGATGGCCCCCTCTCCCCCCACCCTCCCTTATAGATGGTCCCCTCCCCCCCCCTCCCTTATAGATGGTCTTCTTTCCCCCCCTTTATAGATGGTCCCCTTACCCCCTCCCTTATAGATGGTCCCTCTTTCCCCCCACCCTCATAGATGGCCCCCTCTTTCCCCCCACCCTCATAGATGGCCCCATCTTTCCCCCCTCCCTTATAGATGGTCCCCTCCCCCCCCTCCCTTATAGATGGTCTTCTTTCCCCCACCCTCATAGATGGCCCCCTCTTTCCCCCCACCCTCATAGATGGCCCCATCTTTCCCCCCACCCTCATAGATGCCCCCCTCTTTCCCCCCACCCTCATAGATGGCCCCCTCTTTCCCCCCCACCCTCATAGATGCCCCCCTCCTTCCCCCCACCCTCATAGATGCCCCTCTCTTTCCCCCCACCCTCATAGATGCCCCCCCTCCTTCCCCCCACCCTCATAGATGCCCTCCTCTTCCCCCCACCCTCATAAATGCCCCCCCTTTCCCCCCACCCTCATAGATGCCCCCCTCTTTCCCCCCACCCTCATAGATGCCCCCTCTTTCCCCCACCCTCATAGATGCCCCCCTCTTTCCCCCCACCCTCATAGATGGCCCCCTCTTTCCCCCCACCCTCATAGATGCCCCCCTCTTTTCCCCCACCTGTGCAGGCTGATAAAAAAACAAAACTTAACTCACCTGACATCGCGCTCCCACGTTGATCCTCACTCCTCCTGGTCTGTCCGCGGCTGCTGCGCGGCTGCCGGTGGTGTCGCGTCTTATCCCCGGCAGTGCGCGCATCCCAGAGCTCCCTGCGCGCCGGAACCGGAAGTCAGGGCCCAAGGCGCGCAGGGAGCTCTGGGATGCGCGCGCTGCCGGGGGTAAGACGCAACACCCCCGGCAGCCGCGCAGCAGCCGTGGGAAAGACGGAGCCAGACTCTTGTGACCGCAAGCAAAACAATGCTTGCGGTCACAAGAGTGATTGATCGGGAGGGCCTTGCAGGGCCCCCTTGCCGCGACCGCAGTGGCTACGCCACTGCCTGTGTGTCTCCAGTGTAGTCCTGTGGATCTCCGGTGTCCTCCTGTGGGTCTACGGTGTCCTCCTGTGGATCTCCGGTGTCCTCCTGTGGGTCTACTGTGTCCTCCTGTGGATCTATGTTGTCCTCCTGTGGGTCTACGGAGTTCTCCGCCGATCATAGCCACCTCCAGCCCACTCAGCCAATCACTGACTGAGACGAGACAGCGCTGTGACCAAGGAGTCCCGGCTGCAGACAGTAACAGACAGGACTGAGGGAAGAATCTGCCGGTGGTCTCAACCTCTACCCCTGGAGCTGGCGGCCTGGAGTCTCCTCATCCTTCTCCCCCCTGTAGTAATATGTGATTGTTCCCCCTTATAGCTGGTCTGATCTCAGTGATACAGATGGCTCCGTAATAACACGACAGCCCCCCGGGACATTTCAGTAAGGAAAGAAAACAAGAACGGGCAGCTGAAGGAGTTGTTGACAGCCGTAAGAACCTAATAAACATCAATTACAGATGACTTATCCCATGTGACATGGCAGACATGATGGTATCACCATGCAGCGGCATCTCTCATATGACATTTGGATTGTGCCGGTGGATCTCGGGGGAGCGAGGATCTGACGCTGTGGTCAGGATCGGCATAAGACACTGGGTCCCTGAATATTTGGAGTCTCTATTTACTATATTGGAGCACTAATAATGGAGGAGGACCCCGGACCTTTACTGACACCCTATGCCAAGTAGGTGGAGCACCCCCTGTATGCTGTGGGTCTTGGATGTACTGGACTGGATTCATCTCCTGAAGATCATCTGCCACATTAACTGCACTGCTCTTCTGTGGTGTCCCACCACGGGTGTTGCTATTGGTTACACCCTTTGCAAAAGCCAGTACTTTTAAGAGTAAGTGGTAATGTAGCAGTACCAGAGTTTTACCACAAGATGTCGTTGTTGTAGCTATGTATGTCCAGATATTGCACAGCTGTAGTACTTAAGGGGTTATTGTTTTGTTTGTGTGTCACATGGATCTGCACACCAATGAGAGTCCTTACTTCTTCTCACCTATCATCTTTCTTCTTACTTCTTTGCATGCACTCTTCACCCATTCACAGCACACCTTACATGGGCTGTAGGAAGGAAGTCATATGGTAGGAGGAAGTGTAGGGCTTTTTGTCTTTGAATTCTGTAGAGGAAGGCCGCAAGCTCTTTACAGCAGTCAAGTTGGGCTCTGACTCCTGCCAGGTCCCCCAGACAGTAAGTTGTGGTCTAGAACAGTGCTTCTCAATTTCAGTCCTCAGGCCTCACCAACAGGTCATGTTTTGAGGATATCCCATACAAAGATCACCTGTGATAATACCTGATACACTGAGTATAATGATATCACCTGTGAAATACTAAGAAGATCCTCAAAACATGACCTGTTGGTGAGACCTGAGGACTGGAATTGAGAAGCACTGGTCTAGACGTTGAGCAGAGCACATGTATATGCTAGACATAGCCACAGTTTCCCCTCAAGCAACACTACTAAGCACCATGCAGTGTTAGAGAGGACAAATTAAAGATCATCTCAACCCACACCGTGGACCAGAGGAACACAGTGCAGGACAGTCTCCATAAAACAGTAAAGGAACTGATCCAGCAAAGTTGCTAGAAGCCTAAGCACTCTATCTGGCAGCCCAGTTGTAAGAAGGGAACCCTCAGCATACCTCTCATCCCAGGTGACAAGATCTGGGGCTTGTGTCACCCTCTAGGACGGGTCACTCGACTTTGGTGGGCAATAGGTGGTGCAAAAACCATAGAGTCAAAACACGGGCACAAGTATGGCTGTATCACTCCTTCTCCTCTCAGTACAGATCTGGACTCTGAAGTATCAAGTAACTTATCAAGTGTATTGTATCAAGGCAAATCTGTATTATCTGCTGCCTATCTCAAGTATCTGCACAGTAAACCAGATTCTACTTATGTTAAAGAGACTCTGTGGCTCCTTACTAAGCCCTTTCACAGTACATACACCTTCCTTAGGTCATCTTCCCTTTCTGTGGGTGGCAGTGACAATAGTCCGGGTGGGTCACTATTCCACTCTGGACCACCGTGATAAGTACCCAAGGGACCTCGCAACAGCCCAGCAGGTCACTGTCCACAGGGGAAGAAGGCACAGCCGGCCCACAAAAAAAAAGCAGGTGTGCCACCATACCTGTGTGCTCAACCGACACTGGCGTCACGACAAACCACCATCCCTGGGCAGGACTATATCTCGGCCAACCACCACAGGACTGGCGTCACGCTTAACCATCTGGCAAGTGACCGGCCGTACCGCCACATCGGGGGTCACCACACTTCTATCTATCTCTCTGCTGAACATCCGTAGCACCGATCCCGTCACAGCTGCCCTATGTAATATGTTACATGGGAAACCATACACCGACAATAAACATGGAAAGAATAGGGATCAGGGACATAAGGGGAAATGAACGACAACTAGACGGGGACATGGGAGCCAGACATGGAGGACAGTATTACAAAGAAGCCCCAAAACATGATGTGAATGGAACCAAAGTTGTCAAATGGGACATTATCCTGTGTGTGTGTGTGAGATTGGTGGGTGGGGGTAAGGGGGCCATCACTGTCTCGGGTGTCACATCAGGATATATGATACTTTATTCCTGTCAGTACTTTTATGGCTGACGACAGTGTCTCTGGCTGCTGCTTCTTGTTTTCTGTCCTTAGTGTCCCGGGGGGCCTGTCGTGTTATTACGGAGCCATCTGTATCACTGAGGAAAGATCAGATCAGCTGCGAGGAGAAAAGATCACCTGTTATTACCAGGTGGGAGAAGGATGAGGAGACCCCGGGCCGCCAGCTCCAGGGGTAAGTGTGGAGACCACCGGCAGAGTCTTCCCTCTCTGCAGACCCTCAGTCCGGTCTCTTACTGTCTGCAGCCTGGGCTCTTATCCTTCCCGTCTGTCTCTTCTCCTTGGTGTCTGTCCACCATCTTTTTTCCCATTCACCCTCTTGTCCTGACTTAAGGCCCACTGAAAGATTGTTAGCCTTTCTTGGCCGATTACCGGCCGTTCATGCTGATAATTGTTTAGTGACGTAGTGCCGTGGCCGGGGTGCTTTAAGTGCAGGTCTTGTGTGTGCAGCTTGTGGGCCTTGGTGTTTGGTGGCTACTTTGTCACAGTGACCAGGGGCAGTGATACCCACCCCTGGACTCACAGGCACCGCGTCTTTGGTTAGGACAAGTGTCAGGTACAGGTGCAGTGGTGCAGCAACAACAGATACTTGAACTTTACGTGAAGGCTTTAGTGCAAGACAAAAACAGGTAGTAGGTAGTACGGGTCCCAGGCTTCTGTCTCTGGGTGGAGCTAACTAGTGAAAATTTCCCTGTCAGTAGAGAGAGCTAACTTGCACTGTGCTCTACTGTGGATCAGTCCCTCTTCCTGTGCTTGTAGGGGGTGACTGTACGGAGGCTAAGATCCACGGCATGGGCAAGGGTTTGTCCTATTTGTCTGGTTCTAGCAGAGCATGTCTGCTGGCATCAGTCTCTTAATAGAAATTGTTTCTTGTCTCTTCTCTCACTTCTCACTAGACCACAACTAACTAAAAACAGGAACTCCCCCTCCCCTATACCTGGGTAACAGGAAACTGGGGTGATAGAGAGTGTGGAGGACACACAAGAGGCCCCTGTGACGGCCGGTCACTTGTTAGATGGAAGTGTGACGCCACTTCTGTGGTGGATGGCCGAGATACAGCCGGACCTTAGGGTTTTGTCACGTCAGTGATGTGGCGTCAGTGCCTGGTGGGCACAGAGTTGTGATGGCACGCCTGCTTTTAAGGTGTAAGGCCGGTTGTACCCTGTGGTCGGTGTCCTGTCGGGTTTTACCAGGCCCCTTGGGAGAGTGTAGTCACGGATGATGTAGTCACGGATGGCCAGAGTGGTGTAATGACCCTCCTGAATAGTAGGACCCCCCACCCACAGAATCTGTGAATAACGGTGACTTGATTTACTATTGGCAAATGTGCAGCAGGTAATACAGATCAGCTCGGATATACACTTGATAAAGTTCCAATAAATCCTTGAACATATATAATGTACTGGAGGCGTGCAGTAATAGGGTCAGATACCGGCTTTTGAAGAATATAACTTTACTAAAACTAGTAATATGAACAACAACGTACAGTCTATACATCAAAAAAAGTCGGTAGTTTTGTTAGTTATTAACCCTGTCTTCGGCCGCACGCCTTTGCACAGGGAGTCTCCCTCACACGCCGTCTCCCAGGGTTACGGAAAGCACCAGGTCCCACACAATGACTACTTGGGGCAGTGACCTGTGTCTATTCAGCTGAACCATACACTCCCCTGTACTGAGCTGCACTTAGTCTGTTCCCCAAAGTGTGGCTCCACTCACTGGTTGGGATCTGTGCACACTGGTAGCTGCGAGATGTAGTTCATAGACTTTTACAGTAACTTTGCTCCACCCGGATGAGTTCCTAGCTCTTTGGCTCTTTAGTGGATACTGTCCTGCACTGTTGTTTCTCCTAGTCCACTGTGTGGGTTGAGGTAAACTGTTGGCTAGTCCTCTCCTGAGAGGTTTAACACTGCATCATACGGGGTACAGGCACTGAGATAGAAGTTTGTAGCAGAGCACTGTCATGCGTCCTACCCATGCGGGGCACTGACTAAGGCTACTCCTCTTCCTTACGGGGGGACCTGGCAGAGGGCCAGGGCCCAGGTAGGATTACTGTGGAGAGCAATCCAGTCTGCGTCCTTCCTCCACAGAATCCAGACTAAGACTCCTCCTTTACTCAAGGGACTAACTTCCAATCCAGCGTGTAAGGCACGCTGTGGTTGGGTGAAAAGAATGCAACAGAAGAACAGAGAGATAGGACAGAAGAAAGTGAAGATTCTACTGATCCACAGATTCACACAATATAGTGACATCTAGTGGTCATCTCTTGAAACTACTTTGGCTGCAATAAGACCACAAAAGGTACAGACTTTTGCGAAGGGTGTAAACAATAGTAACACTCCTATTGGGACTCCATAATTGGTCAACTATATACAGGCTAACCTTGTGTGTACTGCAGCTGTATTTGGAGCAGTAAGGGTGACATCTAGTGGCTGGAATAAAGCACAGCAAGGTCCTACACTAAATGTGGCACCTGAGTGATCTAGTTTCCCTGGGTGCGTAAGGACAGAAGAAACCCTGTAGTGGGACACTACAATAGCACATGTTGAAAGATCACAATGTGTGCAGCGATGCTCTGCAGCACGGCACTCCATGGGATAGGAGCGGGGGCAGTAGACCGCCACTAACTTCAAAAATCCGCCCAAATGATCCGTCCGAGTATTGCTGGGACGGCCCCTCCTGATGTCTGTGACATTATTAGATATATAAAATATATCCTTTTCAAGTATTGGCCTGGAATGCTGAACGTGCCCTTGGTGCTTCTTGTAGGGTCTCCTTCCCTGATGAGGCGCCCCCTGCTGTCTGTCTTCTGCCTCGCACTGCTGCTGATCCTGGGACCTGAACAGGTGAGATATTCCCGATAATAATGATCATTGTATTAGCGGTGTTCTCCTTATACACATCAGCCGCGTCTCTCCGGAGCCTCTTTGCAGCATTTTTCTGTCTGATAGCCAATTTGCATAATACCATGAAGCATTGCCTCCATGTATCCGCGGGGTCTCCTCAATGAGTCCCAGCCCCCCTGAGCGTATGTGTTATGTGCTGGATGAGGTCATATCTGTGTTTTCCCTGAATTAAAGGGGCGAAAATCTTTTCCTTTCAAATAAACTGGTTTCAAAAAGTTATATAGATTTGTAATATATTGCTATTTAAAAATCTCCAGTCTTCCAGTACTTATCAGCTGCTGTATGTACTGCAGAAAGTGGTGTATTCTCTCTAGGCTGACACAGTGCTCTCTGCTGTCACCTCTGTCCATGTCAGGAATTGTCCAGAGTAGGGGTGGGTTAACATTGAGGAATTCTCGCGGATAAACTCCGCGGAATTCCGTCGGCTGTACGCGCTCACCGTTCTAATGGGCGGGCTGATTCCGCATTCCGCCGAAAGAACTGCATGTCAATTTCAAGTTCTAATATCCCTTTCGGCGGAATGCGGAATCAGCCGGCCCATAGAATGGTGTCCATGAGCGCGTACAGCCTCAGTGTGAACCTACCCTTAGAGAGGTTTTCTATAGGGAATTGCTGCTGCTCTGGACAGTTCCTGACATGGACAGAGGTGGCAGCAGAGAGCACTGTGTCAGACTGGAGAGAATACACCACTTCCTGCAGGACATACAGCAGCTAATAAGTGCTGAAAGACTGGAGATTTTTAAATAGAAATAAATTACAAATCTATATAACTTTCTGAAACCAGTTGATTTGAAAGAAAACGATTTTTGCCAAAGTACCCCTTTAAATGTCCTGATGTTTTGATATAAAATCTTGCCCCCCCCAAAAAAATAAAAAAATATAAATAAATTCACAATTCTGTTACATTAGTCGTCACCACAAATAACTGCAGTTCTGTGGTAAGTATAGGCAATGTGGGTAAATGCCATGGGCTAGCTTCACCCTGGAGTAAGATGGGGCAGTGCACACTCCATAAGAAATCTGCTCCACCTCAGCCGACCTAAATAACCGCCATATTTTTCTCCAATTTCTTGTGTAAATCATAGAAAATCCTATGTGTAAATCTTAACAAATTTGTTTAAGGTTACAAACCCACTTGGCGGGTCTGCAGCGAGTCTCCATGCTGCGTTTTTGCAGCGAGACTCGCTGCAGATCCCGGCCCTATACTTTTAATGGCAGACAAACACGCAGCAGGGATGTACATCCCTGCTGCGAGTTTGTTTGCAGCCCACCCCATTAACCCCCCGGCCGCGGGAGCTGATACTTCACCTGATCCCGGCTCCGGCGGTTCCCGATGTCTTCAGCAAGCCGGAGCGGGGACCAGGTGAAGTATATGCTCCAGCCAGCCGCCCGCAGCCCCGGCCGCCCGATCGCCCCCCCCGCAGCACCGATCGCACGCCCCCCCCCGCAGCACCGGCCGCCCACCTGCAGCCCCCATCGGGGGGGGGGGGGGGACGATCGGGCGGCTGGGGCTGCAGGGGGGCGTGCGAGCGATCGGTGCTGCGGGGGGGCGAGCGATCGGTGCTGCGGGGGGGGGGGGGCGAGCGATCGGTGCTGCGGGGGGGCGAGCGATCGGTGCTGCGGGCGGGGCGAGCGATCGGTGCTGCGGGGGGGCGTGCGATCGGTGCTGCGCGGGGGCGAGCGATCGGTGCTGCGGGGGGGGGGCGAGCGATCGGTGCTGCGCGGGGGGGCGATTGGGGGGGGCGTGCGATCGGTGCTGCGGGGGGGCGAGCGTTCGGTGCTGCGGGGGGGGGGCGAGCGATCGGTGCTGCGGGGGGGGGGGGGGCGATCGGGCGGCCGAGGCTGCGGGGGGGGGCGTGCGGGCGGCTGGCTGGAGCATATACTTCATCTGGTCCCCGCTCCGGCTTGCTGAAGACATCGGGAACCGCCGGAGCCGGGATCAGGTGAAGTATCAACTCCCGCGGCCGGGGGGTTAATGGGGTGGGCTGCAGACAAACTCGCAGCAGGGATGTACATCCCTGCTGCGTGTTTGTCTGCCATTGAAAGTATAGGGCCAGGATCTGTAGCGAGTCTCACTGCAAAAACGCAGCATGGAGACTCGCTGCAGACCCGCCAAGTGTGTTTGTAACCTAAAGGTGATGAGAGCGGAGATTGTCCAGCCACCGATATTCCATTGCAGGTCGTTTGGGTTTGTGCAAAGCTGAATTTTCAGCAGGTTTCCTCACCTCTAATAGTCACCAGCCAACTATCATTCCGTCATTGAAATGAGGCCTGTGCCGATCCCAGCAGGGATACATCAGCATGTCATTTTGACAGTTTCCTGATGTATCTGTGCTGTGGAGACCTGAATCATGGTGTGAACGAGCGCTAATTCGCCATAAGCCATGTGACACACTTTGTAGTGCCCGGGAACCCATATCCCACTGATAGGTTCCTCTCAGTCCACTCAGCTCCTGAAGGTATTTTTGTATTGGGATCCTGTATTGTATTCTCAGATCTGCTGTATTCATTTTTGGCCACAAGATGCCACCGCTGAGTATTGCCTTGTTCTTCTCCCCCACACTGAAGCTTATAGGGGTTGATGCATTGTTGATACTAAGTGATATTTTACATGTGCAAGAGTGTGATTGCCTGTTAAAGGAGAAGTTCGGCAATTTTTTTTTATTTAAGTATTGTATTACCCCCAAAAGTTATACCAATCCCCAATATAGACTTATTTTGGGAAATGCTTATAAGGCGTTTTTTTTTTTCCTGCACTTACTACTGAATCAAGGCTTCACTTCCTGGATAACATGGTGATGTCACTTCCTGGATAGCATGGTGATGTCACTTCCTGGATAACATGGTGATGTCACTTCCAGGATAACATGGTGATGTCACTTCCAGGATAACATGGTGATGTCACTTCCTGGATAACATGGTGATGTCACTTCCTGGATAACGTGTTGATGTCACTTCCTGGATAACATGGGGATGTCACTTCCCGGATAACGTGTTGATGTCACTTCCAGGATAACATGGTGATGTCACTTCCTGGATAACATGGTGATGTCACTTCCTGGATAACGTGTTGATGTCACTTCCTGGATAACATGGGGATGTCACTTCCCGGATAACGTGTTGATGTCACTTCCTGGATAACATGGTGAGGTCACGACCCGACTCCCAGAGCTGTGCGGGCTGTGGCTGCTGGAGGGGATGATGGCAGGGGGACACTGAGGGACACAGGGCACTGGAGGGACACTGAGCATCCCCCTGCCATCATCCTCTCCAGCAGCCACAGCCCGCACAGCTCTGGGAGTCGGGTCGTGACCTCACCATGTTATCCAGAAAGTGACATCAGCATGTTATCCAGGAAGTGACATCATCATGTTATCCAGGAAGTGACATCACCATGTTATCCATGAAGTGACATCACTATGTTATCCAGGAAGTGACATCAGCATGTTATCCAGGAAGTGACATCACCATGTTATCCAGGAAGTGACATCACCATGTTATCCATGAAGTGACATCACCATGTTATCCAGGAAGTGACATCAGCATGTTATCCAGGAAGTGACATCACCATGTTATCCAGGAAGTGACATCACCATGTTAACCAGGAAGTGACATCACCATGTTATCCTGGAAGTGACATCACCATGTTATTCAGGAAGTGACATCACCATGTTATCCAGGAAGTGACATCACCATGTTATCCAGGAAGTGACATCACCATGTTATCCTGGAAGTGACATCACCATGTTATCCAGGAAGTGAAGCCTTGATGCAGTAGTAAGTGCAGAGAAAAAAGCACTTTATAAGCATTACCCGTAATAAGTGAATATTGGTGATTTGTATATCTTTTGGGGGGCAATACAATACTGTAATAAAATTTTTCACTGGACTTTAAGGACCTTTAAGCCCCATACCCTAGCCTGTCACAGGTTTATTCTAGAAAATTCCCACCAATGGGATTTTGAGTCACCTCACAATTCCTACACCAAAAGGGAATTGACCCACATTTAGTCCTTAAATATGGTCTTTATGGACCCAGGCAGGACGACTGCTACAGGTAAAGTCTAATGTTACTTGCAGTCATGTAGCAGTGTTGGCCTCCTCTTCTCCTCTTCTCCTCTTCACTTTGTTTATATCTTTTAACATTTTTGGATTTCCAAGGTGTTTTGCAGGCAAATTTACTTCCAAATGTTTGAAGATTCATTTGACGATCAATATATCGGATGCACGGACAAAATGGAGTCAGTAGCATCGAAGTTACTGAAGAAGGAAAGAAAGGAGACACCAGAACTTGCGTATGCTTGGAACGTTGCTTCTTCTATATGGCACGAAAGAAAGTCTCTACTGGGACGTCTCCCGGTTGTTTTCCGGGACGAGTATGGAATCGCTTTAATAATCTACTCTCTTGCGAGCTTCGATATTAGATCCAGCCTGGACCAAGACGTAAGGAATTATGGTTGGAACCTCAAGTCTTTCAGGTTCCATTCAGTCCATTTCTATCTCACCAGAGCGCTGACTTTACTTCGGCCTCGTTGCGATGTAAAACCGCTGTCCACCTATGTGGAATCCCATAGTATTCATGTGAAGCTGCCATTGGACCCACAGGCTACAGTAAGGATGAACCAATTCGTTTTATCTTCTACCGACATTGAGGTGATTAATATTACTAAGAAAGTGGTGGTACTGGTCATGAGCTGCTTCGGGGTGGAACTAAAGGACTTTGCAGAATATCGTCCCTCGAAGATGGTGATGATCCCGGTGAATGAGGTGTTTCAGGTCATCAGCTACGATGAGAAGCAGAACCTGATCACATTGCAGACCACCAATAAGACGTGTAGTTATTACAACTGCGACTACCTGGGGGGTAAGTGGCCGAGACGGGAGACGGAGGATAACGGGACAGAAAACTGTAATATTCTGTACATGACTGAGGGTCTGGACTGATCACTGAGATCACCTAGATTTACACAACTCCCCTGACAGACCCCTTCAATGATGATACTCATGCCCCCTGCCCCCTCTATAATGATAATCATGCCCCCTGCTCCCTCTATAATGATACTCATGCCCCCTGCTCCCTCTATAATGATACTCATGCCCCCTGCCCCCTCTATAATAATACTCATGCCCCCTGTTCCCTCTATAATGATATTCATGCCCCCTGCTCCCTCTATAATGATACTCATGCCCCCCTGTTCCCTCTATAATGATACTCATGCCCCCTGCTCTCTCTATAATGATACTCATGCCCCCTGTTCCCTCTATAATGCCCCCTGTCCCCTCTATAATGATACTCATGCCCCTTGTTCCCTCTATAATGATACTCATGCCCCCTGCTCCCTCTATAATGATACTCATGCCCCCTGTTCTCTCTATAATGATACTCATGCCCCCTGCTCCCTCTATAATGATACTCATGCCCCCTGCTCCCTCTATAATGATACTCATGCCCCCTGCTCCCTCTATAATGATACTCATGCCCCCTGCCCCCTCTATAATGATACTCATGCCCCCTGCTCTCTCTATAATAATACTCATGCCCCCTGCCCCCTCTATAATGATACTCATGCCCCCTGCTCCCTCTATAATAATACTCATGCCCCCTGTTCCCTCTATAATGATACTCATGCCCCCTGCTCCCTCTATAATAATACTCATGCCCCCTGCCCCCTCTATAATGATACTCATGCCCCCTGTTCTCTCTATAATAATACTCATGCCCCCTGCTCCCTCGATAATGATACCCATGCCCCCTGTCATTCTATATTGATACCCATGCCCCCGGTCACTCTATAATAATACTCATGCCCCCTGCTCCCTCTATAATGATACCCATGCCCCCTGTTACTCTATAATGATACTCATGCCCCCTGCTCCCTCTATAATGATACTTATGCCCCCTGCTCCCTCTATAATGATACTTATGCCCCCCTGCTCCCTCTATAATGATACTCATGCCACCTGTTCCCTCTATAATAATACTCATGCCCCCTGTTCCCTCTATAATGATACTCATGCCCCCTGCTCCCTCTATAATGATACTCATGCCCCCTGTTCCCTCTATAATGATACTCATGCCCCCTGCTCCCTCTATAATAATACTCATGCCCCCTGTTCCCTCTATAATGATACTCATGCCCCCTGCTCCCTCTATAATAATGCTCATGCCCCCCTGTTCCCTCTATAATGATACTCATGCCCCCTGCTCCCTCTATAATGATACTCATGCCCTCCTGTTCCCTCTATAATAATACTCATGCCCCCCTGCTCCCTCTATAATGATACCCATGCCCCCTGTTCCCTCTATAATAATACTCATGCCCCCTGTTCTCTCTATAATAATACTCATGCCCCCTGTTCCCTCTATAATAATACTTATGTCCCCTATCACTCTATAATAATACTCATGCCCCCCTGTTCCCTCTATAATGATACTCATGCCCCCTTTTCTCTCTATAATAATACTCATGCCCCCCTGTTCCCTCTATAATAATACTCATGCCCCCTGTTCCCTCTATAATGATACTCATGCCCCCTGTTCTCTCTATAATAATACTCATGCCCCCTGCTCCCTCTATAATAATACTTATATATATATATATACGTATATATATATACACACAGTGGTGCCTTGGATTATGAGCATAATTCGTTCCAGGACCGTGCTTGTAATCCAAATCCACTCTTAAACCAAAGCAAATTTTCCTATAAGAAATCATGTAAATGCAGACAATTGGTTCCACACCCCAAATATATTTATTATTCTGTACTGTACAGTAATGGAGAGGATGGGAAACACAAGGGCTGACAGAGACTGCAGGGAGCAGGAAGGAATGAGCAGGGCAGATGTGGGCACATACATGCAGCACTCTCTGTCCGGGGAGAAAGGGGTTACAGCTATGGAGAGATTACACCCCCCCCCCCCAAAGTCCTGTCCCCTGATGTAAGCCCCAGCCTGAAGTGGATCTGCTATGATTTGGAAGGTGTTTAGAGTACAGTGCTGTAGACCCCGCTATGCAGGCCATGCCCCTTCTCCACTCGCGCTCCCACCCAATACAGGAAGTTCTTAAACCAAAGCAATGCTCTTAAACCAAGTCACAATTTAGAAAAACTGTGAGCTCTTAAACCAAAACGCTCTTAAACGAAGTTACTCTTAAACCAAGGTACCACTGTATGTATGTGTATATATATATATATATATATATATATATATATATATATATATATACACACACACACCAAGACAGATATTACCAATAACACCAGCATATAGGAAGAGAAAGTATTATCACCGTACATATTACCGCCATACTGTTACCGACCAAATCCTGTATACTGAGACCAATATTACCAGTAATACCAGTATATAGGGAGGAAACATTACCGCCACACCACAACCACTACCATCACCACCATATTGTTACTGACCAAATCCAGTATACTAAATCACCTCATCCAGTCATATAGAGGTGGCCCCAGCTCTACACAGGCTCTATACACCATATACATTACAGTGCAGTTATATCAGGTGACTCACAGGAGACGTCTTTTCTGATCGGAGTTCTTCCCTTTTCATCATCTTCTCCATCTGCCCTGGGCCGTTATGAGAACTTCTCCGAGCCACGAATCCACAGAATCTGCCAGACAGACATATTAGGCTCCACACTCTGACACCATCCTCATCTCTATACACACTGCACATCTGTATTGGCCCCTTTACACACTCCTTTAGTGGGTAGCCCTGACTCTATGTGACCCCCTAATAATATATGCCCCCCTCTGTGTATTCCCTCTCCCCGTATGTTGCCCCCCCCCAAATAGATGGCCCCCTCTACCCCCTCCCTTATAGATGGCCCCCTCTACCCCCTCCCTTATAGATGGCCCCCTCTCCCCCCCCCTCCCTTATAGATGGTCCCCTCTCCCCCCCCCCTCCCTTATAGATGGTCCCCTTCCCCCCCCCTCCCTTATAGATGGTCCCCTTCCCCCCCCCCTCCCTTATAGATGGTCCCCTTCCCCCCCTCCCTTATAGATGGTCCCCTTTCCCCCCCTCCCTTATAGATGGTCCCCTTCCCCCCCCCTCCCTTATAGATGGTCCCCTTCCCCCCCCCTCCCTTATAGATGGTCCCCTTCCCCCCCTCCCTTATAGATGGTCCCCTTTCCCCCCCTCCCTTATAGATGGTCCCCTTCCCCCCCCCTCCCTTATAGATGGCCCCCTTCCTCCCTCCCTTATAGAGGGTCCCCTTTCCCCCCTCCCTTATAGATGGTCCCCTTCCCCCCCCCCACCCTCATAGATGGCTCCTCTTTCCCCCCACCCTCATAGATGGCCCCTCTTTCCCCCCACCCTCATAGATGGCCCCTCTTTCCCCCCACCCTCATAGATGGCCCCTCTTTCCCCCACCCTCATAGATGGCTCCTCTTTCCCCCCACCCTCATAGATGGCCCCCTCCTTCCCCCCACCCTCATAGATGGCCCCCCTCTTTCCCCCCACCCTCATAGATGGCCCCTCTTTCCCCCCACCCTCATAGATGGCCCCTCTTTCCCCCCACCCTCATAGATGGCTCCTCTTTCCCCCCACCCTCATAGATGGCCCCCTCCTTCCCCCCACCCTCATAGATGGCCCCCTCCTTCCCCCCCACCCTCATAGATGGCCCCCTCCTTCCCCCCACCCTCATAGATGGCCCCCCTCTTTCCCCCCACCCTCATAAGTGCCCCCTCCTTCCCCCCCACCCTCATAGATGCCCCCCTCCTTCCCCCCCCACCCTCATAGATGGCCCTCTCTTTCCCCCCACCCTCATAGATGCCCCCCTCCTTTCCCCCCACCCTCATAGATGCCCCCCTCCTTTCCCCCCACCCTCGTAGATGGCCCCCTCTTTCCCCCCACCCTCATAGATGGCCCCCTCTTTCCCCCCACCCTCATAGATGCCCCCCTCTTTCCCCCCACCCTCATAGATGGCCCCCTCTTTCCCCCCACCCTCATAGATGGTCCCCTTTACCCCCCCCTCCTCCCTCATAGATGCCCCCCTCCTTTCCCCCCACCCGTACAGGCTGATAAAAAAACAAAACTTAACTCACCTGACATCGCGCTCCCACGTTGATCCTCACTCCTCCTGGTCTGTCCCCGGCTGCTGCGCGGCTGCCGGGGGTGTCGCGTCTTATCCCCGGCAGCGCGCGCATCCCAGAAGTCCCTGAGCGCCGGAAACCGGAAGTCAGGGCCCAAGGCGCGCAGGGAGTTCTGGGATGCGCGCGCTGCCGGGGGTAAGACGCGACACCCCCGGCAGCCGCGCAGCAGCCGTGGGAAAGACGGAGCCAGACTCTTGTGACCGCAAGCAAAACAATGCTTGCGGTCACAAGAGTGATTGATCGGGGGGCCCCGCGGGCCCCCCTTGTGGCGGGCCCGGTCGCGGCGGCGACCCCCGCGACCACGGTGGCTACGCCACTGCATGCCCCCTGTTCCCTCTATAATGATACTCATGCCCCCTGCTCCCTCTATAATGATACTCATGCCCCCTGTTCTCTCTATAATAATACTTATGCCCCCTGTTCCCTCTATAATAATACTCATGCCCCCTGTTCTCTCTATAATAATACTCATGCCCCCTGTTCTCTCTATAATAATACCCCTGCTCCCTGCCCCCTCTATAAAGATACTCATGCCCCCTGCTCCCTGTATAATTATACTCATGCCCCCCGTTCCCTCTATAATGATAATCATACTCCCACAAATATGGGGGCAATGAATTAACTTTGTCTTTTCTGTTTTCAGGGATTAAGAGACCTACCTGCACAGACATCACCCAATCATCAGGTCAGGAGCCGATTTACTGCTGAAGTCTCCTTCTGTTTATATATCTGGTGTCTCCCGCCTGCTTCTTTTGTGTATATTTACTTATCACACCATGTTCTGTTCTAAAGTTGCTGCAATACTGGAGCAAAAACATGCTGTGATAAGTAAATATACACAAAAGAAGCTGGCGGAGGAGGAAGCAATCGGCCTACATGGGGATTGCGTATATGCAAAGCTACATACAGAAAACGAACTCATTACCCTAAAATAATATGATTTGGTAAATACAGGACAATATTGCTAATTCTTGCTAACTAACCTTACAACAGTAGGTATGCAGTAGGTCTAAGTTGTAAGATGAGATGTCGGGACGATATGAGGATTTTCCTGTTCGTGACGCCACACAGCGCTTGGAATCACTATACCAGATTTATGAAGCTGTTTGTTTTTTTCCACAGCAACCAATCACAGCTTATGTTATATATCTTACTACTCTGCCTTCTTTTGTTACATTTTTTTGCCATTATGAGGGGGGAAGGGGGGGGGGGGTTATAATGCCGGCAGCGCCGTGCTGCTTATATACAGTATACACAGAAAATTTGAACGTCAATTTTCACCTTCAAATTATCGTTATATTGTTCAAATTTAAATGATAATCGTTTTGTGTAAATGCAGCAACGATCGAAACACCACCCACAGATCGTTCATCGTTTGTTCGGTGCTGACACCATAATCATTCGCTGTAATTCCGCATTCGGTCACTAATCGTTCAGTGTAATTCCACTTAGTTCCTGTATTTGCCGGGAGCAGATGGAGTAATCGATTGTAGTAACTAACGACTATTGTTCCTTGTAATACGGGGAACGATTTCAGGTTAATGATAAATAATCTAGTTTGTGAGGATTTATTGTTAATCGTTAAAAATCGCTTCATCTCATAGGACCCTTAATAACTAATGTCGGTCCGTTATTCTAGGTCTGGTGGACTAATTGCTCTTTGTCTTTAATTGAAAAGTCCATTGAATTTAATAGTAAAAACTGTGAAAAAAGAGAAACTGTGTGTGAACAACTAAAAATAACGTCCACTGCTTGCAACAGACACGATCATTATTTTTACGTCCGTGCAGACAACGTCCGACCTTTCAGATACTCTGCATTGGACATCCGTCATTTGAAGTCAGTGAGATCGCAGCAATAGCGGACATTTTTTAAACTAGAAAAAGCATCCGCCTTTTCTCTTTTTTTGACGTTGTGTGAACAGAGCCGATTACAGCAGCTAATGATCACTGGAAAAGTGGAAGAAAAATATACATAAAATAAAATGTAATAAAGTGACTCCTCCATCCCCCAAAAGGAACAATACTTTCCGCCTTTCTCTTCTTCTATATAAAACATAAAAAATTTACTTTTTCTTTCCAGCTCCGTCTATCATGAAGTGCAGTAAAGCAGTGAATGCGCCCCTACTGGTCACTATGAGTATTGCAGTCATTTCCACCACAAGGTTCCTGATTCTCTAGGATTCCTCAGCTCTCGGGAGGAAGATGTGACGTCACCCGGAGAGGATGGACCTCAGTGGGAAGAACATCTAATGATACGACGTGATCAGGTGTAATAGGGGGGAAGAATGGGATGAAGGCTCCGGGATCAGTTCTCTATGTGCTCCATATGTAATAACATGTTCCACCATTGTCCTCTAATACCAGCAGATCCTACAGCGGAGATACAATATCCTGTCATATTACATAACCCATATATATTACATTACCCATATACCAATATATATTACATTACCCATATACCATTATATATTGTGTGTTTGTTTATGTGTGTATGTACTGTATATAGGTGTATGTGTATGTGCGTACTGTATCTGTGTATGTACTGTATCTATGTGTGTGTACGTACTGTATCTATGTGTGTGTGTGTATGTACTGTATCTGTGTGTGTATGTACTGTATCTATGTGTGTGTATGTACTGTATCTGTGTGTGTACTGTATATATGTGTGTGTGTGTATACTGTATCTGTGTGTGTACTGTATATATATGTGTGTGTGTATGTACTGTATCTGTGTGTGTATGTACTGTATGTGTGTGTATGTACTGTATCTATGTGTGTATGTACTGTATCTATGTGTGTGTGTATGTACTGTATCTGTGTGTGTGTATGTACTGTATCTATGTGTGTGTATGTACTGTATCTATGTGTGTATGTACTGTATCTATGTGTGTGTGTATGTACTGTATCTGTGTGTGTGTATGTACTGTATCTATGTGTGTGTTATGTATGTACTGTATCTGTGTGTGTATGTACTTTATCTGTGTGTGTGTGTATGTACTGTATCTGTGTGTTATGTATGTACTGTATCTATGTGTGTGTTATGTATGTACTGTATCTGTGTGTGTATGTACTGTATCTATGTGTGTGTATGTACTGTATCTGTGTGTGTGTATGTACTGTATCTGTGTGTGTGTATGTAAAGTATCTATGTGTGTGTTATGTATGTACTGTATATAGGTGTATGTGTATGTATGTACTGTATCTGTGTGTACTGTATATATGTGTGTGTATGTACTGTATCTATGTGTGTGTATATACTGTATCTGTGTGTGTACTGTATATATGTGTGTGTGTGTGTATACTGTATCTGTGTGTGTACTGTATATATATGTGTGTGTGTATGTACTGTATCTGTGTGTGTATGTACTGTATCTGTGTGTGTGTGTATGTACTGTATCTGTGTGTGTATGTACTATATCTATGTGTGTGTATGTACTGTATCTGTGTGTGTGTATGTACTGTATCTGTGTGTATGTGCGTACTGTATCTGTGTGTGTATGTACTATATCTGTGTGTATGTGCGTAATGTATCTGTGTGTGTATGTACTGTATCTGTGTGTGTACTGTATCAGTGTGTATGTGCGTACTGTATATGTGTGTGTGTATGTACTGTATCTGTGTGTGTATGTACTGTATGTACTGTATCTGTGTGTGTGTATGTACTGTATCTGTGTGTGTATGTACTGTATGTACTGTATCTGTGTGTGTGTATGTACTGTATCTGTGTGTGTATGTACTGTATGTATCTGTGTGTATGTACTGTATCTGTGTGTGTATGTACTGTATGTATCTGTGTGTATGTACTGTATCTGTGTGTGTGTATGTACTGTATCTGTGTGTGTATGTACTGTATCTGTGTGTTATGTATGTACTGTATCTATGTGTGTGTTATGTATGTACTGTATCTGTGTGTGTATGTACTGTATCTATGTGTTTGTATGTACTGTATCTGTGTGTGTGTATGTACTGTATCTGTGTGTGTATGTAAAGTATCTATGTGTGTGTTATGTATGTACTGTATATAGGTGTATGTGTATGTATGTACTGTATCTGTGTGTACTGTACATATGTGTGTGTACATACTGTATCTGTGTGTGTACTGTATATATGTGTGTGTGTGTATGTACTGTATCTGTGTGTGTACTGTATATATATGTGTGTGTGCATGTACTGTATCTATGTGTGTGTATGTACTGTATCTGTGTGTGTGTATGTACTGTATCTGTGTGTGTGTATGTACTATATCTATGTGTGTGTGTGTATGTACTGTATCTGTGTGTGTGTGTATGTACTGTATCTGTATGTGTGTCTATGTACTGTATCTGTGTGTGTGTATGTACTGTATCTGTGTGTATGTGCGTAATGTATCTGTGTGTATGTACTGTATCTGTGTGTGTGTACTGTATCTGTGTGTATGTGCGTTCTGTATCTGTGTGTGTATGTACTGTATGTACTGTATCTGTGTGTGTGTATGTACTGTATCTGTGTGTGTGTGTGTGTGTATGTATGTATGTACTGTGTCTGTGTGTGTGTGTATGTACTGTATCTGTGTGTGTATGTACTCTATTTATGTGTGTGTATGTACTGTATCTGTGTGTGTGTATGTACTGTATCTGTGTGTATGTGCATACTGTATCTGTGTGTGTGTGTATGTACTGTATCTGTGTGTATGTACTGTATCTGTGTGTGTGTATGTACTGTATCTGTGTGTATGTACTGTATCTGTGTGTGTGTATGTACTGTATCTGTGTGTATGTGCGTACTGTATCTGTGTGTGTGTATGTGCTGTATCTGTGTGTGTATGTACTGTATCTGTGTGTGTGTGTATGTACTGTATCTGTGTGTGTGTATGTACTGTATCTGTGTGTGTATGTACTGTATCTATGTGTGTGTGTATGTACTGTATCTATGTGTGTGTGTATGTACTGTATGTATGTGTGTGTATGTACTGTATCTGTGTGTGTGTGTATGTACTGTATCTGTGTGTGTGTATGTACTGTATCTGTGTGTATGTGCGTACTGTATCTGTGTGTGTGTATGTACTGTATCTGTGTGTATGTACTGTATCTGTGTGTGTGTATGTACTGTATCTGTGTGTATGTGTGTACTGTATCTGTGTGTGTGTATGTACTGTATCTGTGTGTATGTACTGTATCTGTGTGTATGTACTGTATATGTGTGTGTGTATGTACTGTATCTGTATGTATGTGCGTACTGTATCTGTGTGTGTGTGTATGTACTGTATCTGTGTGTATGTACTGTATCTGTGTGTGTGTGTATGTACTGTATCTGTGTGTATGTACTGTATCTGTGTGTGTGTGTATGTACTGTATCTGTGTGTATGTACTGTATCTGTGTGTATGTACTGTATCTGTGTGTGTGTATGTACTGTATCTGTGTGTATGTACTGTATCTGTGTGTGTGTGTATGTACTGTATCTGTGTGTATGTGCGTACTGTATCTGTGTGTATGTGCGTACTGTATCTGTGTGTATGTACTGTATCTGTGTGTATGTGCGTACTGTATCTGTGTGTATGTACTGTATCTGAGCTGCTCAGAGCTGCTCCTGCCCGATCTCCTTGCGCTGCTAATGTGTCTGTATGTAAGTGACTGCTCAGAGCTGCTCCTGCCCGATCTTCCTAAGGCCCCGTTCCCACTGAGGAAAGGTAGCGGAATTCCGCAACGAAATTGTCCGCCGCGGAATGCCATTAGCCTCCCGCTCATAATGGGAGTCTATGGGAGGCGCGCGCTGCTGCTCTGTCCGCGCTGAAGAATGAACACGTTTTCTATGTAGATTACCGCTGCCATCTGCTTTCACTTTTTTCAAACCTGCCAATTTTAAAACATTTTTATCAGAATTATGGAACTCTTTCATGTGGGAAATCAATCGGGGACAACCTTTTCCTGTCACGAATGAGCGCATATCTTCTTTTACTCTAATATTTCGTTTCCTTATGGTCTTCCCAATATAATAAAAAATTACATGGACAAAATAACACATAAATGACATTTTTGGTTTGGCGTGTTATTAGATCATTAATCAGGAACTCTTTCCCCCCAAACTGTAAATGTCTCCAGCATCTTTATGATTTATGGTTCATCCTCTCTCAGGAGGTGCCAGTTCTGAAAAATATTATTTTTCATTTGTTGTGACATCGGGTTAAATTCAAACGAGAAAACAAATCTATTCTGTTCCTTTTTATTCTTTTTTCTGACAATGAGATCTCTTTTCTCCATACTAATTGCTTTTTCAAACGCTTTTGAGGTCACTTCTTCCGGGTATCTTTTTTCTCTTTGTCTAGCGTTGGGATAGGAATGTATCATAATCACTATTTATTCTACCGAGTCGTATGAATTGTCCATATGGGACTGAGTTCTTTACATAATGGGGGTGATAGCTGTCATAATGAAGTAATGAATTAGTTGCTGTTTTTTTCCTGTAACCTTTTGTATGAATTTGATTATTCTCCAGGAAATGTATACAATTACCTCCATATTCCGCTGTAAACTGCATGTTAAGGGGATTCCTATTTAGGTATTTAGTGAACTCAGACAAATCCTCTTTAGATCCCTCCCACAGGATGAAGGTGTCATCAAGGAATCTACCCCAATATTTAATGTTGTTCTTAAAGGGGTTATTATTAGAGTATACATATTCCTCCTCCCAAAGGGCTAAAAAGAGATTAGCTAGGGTCCATCCCGACTCCGGTGCATTGGACAAACCACTTGTTATTAAATATGAACGCATTATTTTTTAAGATAAAGTCTATGGATTGGCAAATAAATCCCGCACAATCCCGATCTTTATCAGTGCGGGCCATAATCCTTCTGATGGTGGTGACAGCATCCTCATGGCGGATCCTAACCACATCAATTGAAGCTAGGACCATATTGTCCCCAATATACAATGATTCTAATTCCTGTAGCAACATCTTCGTGTCCCTCAAATATGAGGGAACACTATTTAAGAGGGGTCTTAGAAACCAGTCTGTGAATTGGGATAAGAATTCTGTGACCGAACCCCTGCCCGCCCCAATGGGGCCTCCAGGGGGGTCCACTAAGGTCTTGTGGGTTAGGGTTTACTAGGGTTGTCAGGTATCAGCTTTTCGGCATCTTTCCCCCTATCGGACCCTCCTCCACTGCCCCTCTTAATAAGATCTTAATTTATTTTTATATCCTTCTGTTGGATCACCTGGTAAAGGTTTGTATGTCTCACAATCATTTAATTGGCGCATAGATTCCTTAAGGTAGTATTCTCTAGACATAACAACTATATTCCCTCCCTTGTCGGCAGGTTTCACCTGTGCTTGTTATTTTCCAACCACTTCACTGCTCTCCGTTCACGCTCGGTAAAATTCATTTCCACCATTGGATATTGCAGCGCTTTAACCTGTCTCTTTACATTATACGTGAAATTATGCAGTGAGGATCCTGCCGACAAAGGAGGGAAGAAGTTGGATTTGTTACCTCCCGTGAAGATACTGTCACATCGGGGTATATCCTCATTCAAATCCCCACCCATCAGTTCCCATAAATCTCTTAAGGCCGCCTGCTCTTCTGAAGAAAACTGATTATAAGTGGTAAAACCCTAGGGACCTATGCACACAGGGCTCTGAGTCGCTACATCTTGCATAGGTGCACTGGGTTTGTCCTTGAACATTTTATACAGATTAATCTTACGCATAGCTTTCTCTAGATCTATATCAAACTGAGTTTCATTAAATCTATTAACCAAACAATAATTTAAACCTTTAGAAAGAGCATTAATGGCGTCTACCGATAGCGGTGTATTAGATACATTTAGTATTGTTAGCTGTGGGATCAGCGGGAGCCGCATCTGCTATGCTTGCCAAGATACCTGCTTCCGCTTTGTCCCGCCCCTGATACTTGGGGGATTTCTTTTTCCTTCCCCTACGTGTCTTCGCTCCAAAGGGGGTAGGTGTTGGGAGGACCTCTCACCTCCTGCACCTCCCTCTCCAGATTCTCCATGTTTATTTTTGAATAAACTTTAATCCGACCCGGAATCAGTAGTCCAGTATTCCGGGTTTTTCCTATTTTTCTGGAATTTTCCTCCATTTCTTTTCGGTTTCCTTTTCCCCATATTATTCAAGTTCCATGAGAATACACGATTAGTATCATAGTCTTGTTTATCCCTTTTCCTCGTTTTGATTTCATTTTGTATAGGGATCATTTTTTGTTCCATTTTCATCTCTTTCTGCCAGGGACATTCATTTAAATTCCAATGTCCTTGTACTCGTGGCCTTTATACCATCAGCAAGATTCCACAATGAGAAGAACGTTCCCAAGTCCTCTCGTCCTGATACAATGGCATTGTCCTGAGGTATAGGTGAGGTATCGACACGCATCTCTCCCGTCTGACCCTCAGCCATCCCTTAGGTGTAGTAGAAACAGTCTAATGAATCATGCACACAAAGAGTTAATTGCACCGGCACTACAGGATCCCGGCTGATACACGTTTGTCAGACCAGTGTTACCTTCACCTTCTGGTGGTCCTAGTCGTGCTCTGTTCCCAATAGTAGGTCCAATCAATATAAGCAGTGGAACGGCACTTCACCTTAAAAAGACTTCACCTTTATTTCCTCGGACAATAAACAGTAGACAGCAACCGAGAGGCGCTCACTCCCTGCTGATCCAATAACACGCCAAACCAAAAATGTCGTTTATGTGTTATTTTGTCCATGTAACTTTTTATTATATTGGGAAGACCATAAGGAAACGAAATATTAGAGTAAAAGAAGATATGCGCTCATTTGTGACAGGAAAAGGTTGTCCCCGATTGATTTCCCACATGAAAGAGTTCCATAATTCTGATAAAAATGTTTTAAAATTGGCAGGTTTGAAAAAAGTGAAAGCAGATGGCAGCGGTAATCTACATAGAAAACGTGTGCAAGCGGAGGCTGGCATCATAATGGAGACGGAGGCAGTGGGCAGTCTCGGTCTTAATGATAGGAATGAGTACAGTCTATTTCTCTAAAGGTGTTTGGATACATTTGTTTTTAACTTAATTATGCAAATATTTGTGATTACGTGTATATGTAGAGGAGAGAACGCCCCACTACCCAGAATGCCTTGAGAAAGCGCCTGACGGCGTGAAACGTGCGTGGGCAGGGAGAGAGCGCCTCTCGGTTGCTGTCTACTGTTTATTGTCCGAGGAAATAAAGGTGAAGTCTTTTTAAGGTGAAGTGCCGTTCCACTGCTTATATTGATTGGACCTATTATTGGGAACAGAGCACGACTAGGACCACCAGAAGGTGAAGGTAACACTGGTCTGACAAACGTGTATCAGCCGGGATCCCATAGTGTCGGTGCAATTAACTCTTTGTGTGCGTGTTATGTATGTACTGTATCTATGTGTGTGTATGTACTGTATCTATGTGTGTGTATGTACTGTATCTGTATCTGTGTGTATGTACTGTATCTGTGTGTGTGTATGTACTGTATCTGTGTGTGTATGTACTGTATCTGTGTGTGTGTATGTACTGTATGTATGTGTGTGTATGTACTGTATGTATGTGTGTGTATGTACTGTATCTGTGTGTGTGTATGTACTGTATCTATGTGTGTGTATGTACTGTATCTGTGTGTGTATGTACTGTATCTATGTGTGTGTATGTACTGTATCTGTGTGTGTATGTACTGTATCTATGTGTGTGTATGTACTGTATCTGTATGTGTGTATGTACTGTATCTGTGTGTGTGTATGTACTGTATCTGTGTGTGTATGTACTGTATCTATGTGTGTGTATGTACTGTATCTGTATGTGTGTATGTACTGTATCTGTGTGTGTGTATGTACTGTATCTGTGTGTGTGTATGTACTGTATCTGTGTGTGTGTATGTACTGTATGTATGTGTGTGTATGTACTGTATCTATGTCTGTGCGTACTGTATCTGTGTGTGTTATGTATGTACTGTATTTATGTGTGTACTTTATCTATGTATGTACTGTATCTATGTGTGTGTATTGTATCTGTTTGTTCCTGCCAGCTATGCAGCTGTGATCACCTAGGAGCGGCTACCTCTGCAAGGTCTTTCTTCTGGGCTCCCCGGCTGCACCGTCTTCCCTTAGGCCCTCAGTCACATATGCTGCAGATCGGCCTCCATGTGGGTGGTACAGATCGGCCTCCATGCAGATGGTACAGATCGGCCTCCATGTGGGTGGTACAGATCGGCCTCCATGTAGATGGTACAGATCGGCCTCCATGTGGGTGGTACAGATCGGCCTCCATGTAGATGGTACAGATCGGCCTCCATGTGGGTGGTACAGATCGGCCTCCATGTAGATGGTACAGATCGGCCTCCATGTGGGTGGTACAGATCGGCCTCCATGTAGATGGTACAGATCGGCCTCCATGTGGGTGGTACAGATCGGCCTCCATGTAGATGGTACAGATCGGCCTCCATGTAGATGGTACAGATCGGCCTCCATGTGAGTGGTACAGATCGGCCTCCATGTAGATGGTACAGATCGGCCTCCATGTGAGTGGTACAGATCGGCCTCCATGTAGATGGTACAGATCGGCCTCCATGTGGGTGGTACAGATCGGCCTCCATGTAGATGGTACAGATCGGCCTCCATGTGGATGCTACAGATCGGCCTCCATGTAGATGGTACAGATCGGCCTCCATGTGGGTGGTACAGATCGGCCTCCATGTAGATGGTACAGATCGGCCTCCATGTAGATGGTTGTGCTCCTGTATACGCCCCTCTGGGTATCATGTGACAGATTCAACAGAGTTCCCCTTTAAGTATGATTTCTCTTCTATTACATCACTGCAGCTAGACTATGCAGGACCCCATCAGCAGAGCCTGATAGTAACTGCACTGTGGTAGTTGGTAGTCACCCACCTATCCATTGTCATCTCTATCTCTCATTTCAAGTTGTCTCTCAAGTCGGGTCTACCCTTTCCCATCTTAATTCTTTTAAAGGGGCACTCTGGCAAATATCTTTTTCTTTCAACTGATTGCAGAAAGTTATATAGATTTGCAATTTACTTTTATTAAAAAATCTCAAGTCTTCCAGTGCTTATCAGCTGCTGTATGTCCTGCAGGAAGTGGTGTATTCTCTCCAGTCTAACACAGTGCTCTCTGCTGCCACCTCTGTCCATGTCAGAAACTGTCCAGAGCAGCAGCAAATCCCCATAGAAAACCTCTCCTGCTCTGGACAGTTCCTGACATGGACAGAGGTGGCAGCAGAGAGCACTGTGTCAGACTGGAGAGAATACACCACTTCCTGCAGGACATACAGCAGCTGATATGTACAGGAAGACTGGATATTTTTTTTAAACAGTAGTAAATTACAAATCTATATATTTTTGTTAAACCAGTTAGTTTAAGGCTATGTTCACACTGCGTATATGTCCGCCACATATTTTCGCGGCCGGACATATACGCGGTAAACTCCGGCCGGGGATTTACGTAAGTTGCCGTCGGCTACGTACGGTCCGCGAACTTACGCCCGTAGTCTACTTACGCTTCCCGAGCGCCGTACGTAGCAATCTGACAGCGCTCTTTTACTTGGACATCTTCGGCTAGCCCCGGACACCCCACAGAACCTTTTGGATCGGCACAAAAAGATGGCAAAATGAAGATATCACCACTCCGTACAGGACCGCATGTAACGCTACGGGCGTAAGTTATGGCATTTCCGTCCGCAAACAATGGTCTGGTTCATTTTCTACGGCGCCGCGTATGATCCGGGCGTAAGTTTGTACGTAGTGTGAACTGTGCAGCCGTACATCGTATACTTTCCATTGTACGCAAACTACGTAAGTCTCCGGACGCTTATTCACGGAACGCGCTACGGCCGGAAACTTACGTAGTGTGAACATAGCCGGGGCCCAAGAAATTTTTTTTTGCCAGAGTACCCCTTTAAATTTAAAAGTCTTCCTCAATTCTTGAAAACCCAGCATTCCAGCCGGTATTCTTACTTTGGGATTGTCACTTACTATGACGGGGGATACTGTCTCCTCATTGGCTCCCTTGCAGGCACGGTCCGATGACCGCCAGTCGTCCTGGCTGGAATACGGGCAAATCACTTCATTTCTCTGGGTTTGCTTGCTTCGGAGCACATAGTCAGCGACGCTTACTGACTGACTGACTGACTGCCTGATTGACTGACATACCTCATTGTATATCTGTCATCTACAAAATATTGGTTGGTGCAGCAAATCCCGTCGGTGCAGCCTTCTCTGACAGGTGGGAAGCTGATCTCACCACCTCCTATGATCAACAGTCTATCCAGAAGAAGTGTGATCTCTCCCACGGCCGCTCCACGGCCTCTAAAGTTAAGGAGAAACACTGCTAAACTATCTCTAGATGGTATTACTGTCCAGCTGCATGGTACAGAATGTTTCCTGAGACATCGCATGTGTCTTGGCGTGGCTGGTGACATGCTGCATGTATGCAGTGCCGGAATGGCCCACCGGAGTACCGGAGAATCTACGGTGGGCCTCCAGCTTTAGAACCTGAACACTGACTGACTGACATGTTGTTTCTCACTGGTTCTTCATTGGTGGGCCCCCAGGATCATTTCCTCTGGTGGGCCCCAGATACCCCAGTCCTACACTGCATGTATGGTGGGCCTGCCCTGGAGTCCGTAAATTCTGGGACAGGATCCTGGCCATCTACAATGCATACTCTGGCAGTACGGCCCCATCTGACCTCGTTATCCAAACTCCCGGGATCTCGGGATAAAAAGAAGGGATCTTACGACATTTCCTTACAGCTGCGCGTATGGTCATTCCTCGGCAATGGAAAACCTCCCAACTACCCACCATTGCCGAATGGATGGGGGAGCTGAGGGAGGTGGGTACAATGGAAGGGATGGTCGCTGAAGCCCATGATACATCGGAGAAGTTCTGGCTGCCGTGGCCTCTGTTCATGGATTCAGAGGACTTTCTTAGGTTAGCCCACTAGTGTCATGATGTACTTTGTACCGGACTGCGAGGGTGACCTTGTTGTCAGCACTGCCACATGTGTGTACCCTTATCCTTGTACCGATCCCTCCCGGAGCCTGTTCTCACCTTCCAACTTTTTCTTTTTTTCCCTCTGTCTTCCTTCCTTTTCCCCCCGCTCACTGTGTCTCCACCATGGTGAGTTATGCACATTGTTGGTGCGTCCACCATGGTGAGTTATGTAGATTGTTGGTGCGTCCACCATGGTGAGTTATGCACATTGTTGGTGCGTCCACCATGGTGAGTTATGCACATTGTTGCTGCGTCCACCATGGTGAGTTATGCACATTGTTGGTGCGTCCACCATGGTCAGTTATGCTGTTAGAGAGTCACGGTTTGTTAATATTCGGAGGCACTGGCTGATTTCTTCTGAATTACTTCATCTTAAAATGTGAGAGGTGATACAACTTACATATCGCTGCGGCTATGCGTCTGGTTATGATGGGATTTGTATATTGATCTTCGTTGTTGATGCCAATATGAACGGAATATACATAAATCAAAAGTCTTCAGTTCTTAAAGGTAAAGTGACCGGACTATCATCAGTCATGGTAACAGGTCATCTGCGCCCTGTGGTCGCTGACTGTATCCTGTATACTGGACTGTCTGTAAAGAACTGGTCAGTAATCTGCAGTCATCTCAGAAGCTGTGGGATAAATTTCCTTCTCCAATGTGATGCCGAGAACTGGTATCAGCAAAAGTGTTTGTGGGACTTGGGGGATACAGCTGGGGCTCCATTCTGGTGACACTACAACACCCAGCTAGTGATACTGTCTGCGGAGCTGTGTCTCTGGAGATGATCGCTGCTGTTGGTGGATCCCGTCCATCCTAATGGATCCATCATAGAAGCTTCATATAGAACATGTGACCAGGATTGGGACTCCTGATGACGATCATTTATCACAAAAATTACCCATGATGCATCTCTCTGATACACAGGATAGGGTCATGTGATCAGGTATACAGTAAACCAGGAGTACAATGTATCAGGGCACCAAGTCAGTGAATCCCATGTATGTTCCCATCTCCCGCAGTGTGTGCTGGTTTGCTGTTCTGTATGTCCATGAGGAGCAGCACTATCTTCAGCCATTATATACATTATATATTACATTGTCACGGTTTTTCCCCTCCCCAGGCTCTATCTCTAATGTTTCGTTGTCTCAGAGCGAATGTGTGTAGACTAGCTACTGTGATGTCTCCATATACTGCACACACACAAAAGAGGGGGTCCTGCCTCCTTTTGCCTCTATAGAACCCCTAAGAATCATCAGCAGCAGCATGGAGGACATTATAGAGCAGTTCCGAGCAGTGCAATATCTGAATGGATATAACACTTTCAGCAGCTTCTCTGCCTCTTATTTTGTCTTACCACCACTTCCCTCTCCAGAGAGTTCTATGGGCAGCTGTAACCAGATCCCTCAGTGAGTCTGTTTCTTCTGTCAAGATGGACTTTTAGTTTTGTCGTCTTACAGAGGGAGTGAAGAGCCAAGAAGGGAGGAGGAGAGGAGCCTAATAAATTAATATAATTTCTTCTACTGTGATGTCTCCCATAAGATTTATTCATCTCGGCCCGTTCTACGACGTCCGATGAGCTCACAATGTAAAACATTGACAGAACGAAACATCATCAAACAATATAAACATCTTTGCATAATGAGAAGAAATGTAAAATTGAAGGGATTTGGATTTTACGCCTCTCTCACTTTACGAGCCCTGACGTACACTTGGTTGTCATAGATGATGGAGCCACCAACGTCCGCCCCAGGTCTGGTCTCCAGACTCTCAATGACAAATCCGGAGTCCATAAGAGCCGCCCTCAAAAATTCTGCGTTGTAACATAAAACATGAAACAGACGTTCCCCAAGTTTGTAAAACTTTGCATTTGTGAAACCAAATAGAGCCAAGTAGCCGCCAACCTTCAGCAGAGCCGCCGCCTTCCTCAGGTTATTCCGGAACTCTTCATGGTCTTTGCTGATCAATTCAATTCCACCAACGGTCATTAAACAATCCACAGAAGGAAGAGTGCCGGGGGCTACAAGGGGGTCTGCAGAGATGTCACAGTCTATCACCCGCTTCACTCGCTCTCTTAATATTTCTTCTTTCCTGATCCACCCATCGCTGAAAAGCCAAAAGAATAAGAAATTATTGGAATGTTAAATGTTGGTAGGGGCCGACCTTGGTGTTAACTGGAGCCAGGGACACCGGGGACTGCGCCAGGTGAGGTAAGTATATGTATATGTATTGGAGAGGCATACAGGATTTATGGGCCCATATCGTTTCTTGCTGTGGGGCCCCATGAACCCTAGCTATGCCTCGGTACAGACACTGGCCCGAGGCCTGGCCCCTGGAAGACAATTCTCTGTCTCTGGATACAGCTGCACTAACATTCACAGGAACAACTGGAACTGACAGCCGGACGAATCTCAGCCTAAACTGTAACAGGACTAAATGCCCCCAGTCTGCTCCTTCTGTGGTACACTGCTGTGAGGCTCAACCGGTCACTTGCTCGATGGTGAAGTGTGACTCCACTGCAGTAGTGGTTGGTCGGGGAATAGCTCAGCCAGATGGGAGATTGTGACACCAGTGGCGGTTGGGCACACAGGTATGGTGGCACACCTGCTTTTAGTTTAGTGAGGCTGGCTATACCCTTTCCCCTGTGGTCGGTGATATGCTGGGTCGTGAGGGGGTCCCTTGGGCGCTTATCATGGTGGTACGGAGTGGAGTTGTGACCCACTCGGTCTATTGGTACCGCCACCCACAGAAAGGGGAAATAACCCAAGAGAGGTGTTGTTACTGTGTAGGTGCTTAGAATCACTGAGTCCTGTTACAATAAATACATTCTTCTTTACTGCAGGAATACTTGATACAGTGATATACAATAGGCTTCTGACTTGACAATAAACTCTGGACTTGACTGACAAGGCTTGTACTGAGAGCTTGAGAGGTAGAAAAGCCGCGCTGACTTGGTTGCATGTGGAGAAGTAGAGAAAGTTCAGTCAAGTAGAGAGAATGTCGAGAGATTCCCAACCCAATGTAGTACTGTGCTCCCTGAACTTTAGAAGTAGAATAAGTAGAATACTTGAAAGTAGAGAGAATACTTGTGCCAGTGTTTTGATTCTTTGGTCTTTGCACCACCTATTGCCCACCAGTGTTGGGCGACCCGTCCTAGAGGGTGACACAAGCCCCAGACCTTGTTACCTGGGTTGAGCAGAGTGGTCAGAATTTTCTGGTTACACCAACACTGTGAGATAGAGTACATAGGCTTCTAGCAATTTTGCTCTATCCGGATCAGTTCCTCTGTTATAGGATACTGTTTTGCACTTTTAGACTTGTTCACGGCGTGGGCTGGGATGTTCCCTGACTTGTCCTCTTTGAGGGTGTCTAACACTGCATTGTGTGTAGAAGAGTTGCTTTCAAGAAACGAGTGTCCGTGCTTCCCATGTGTGTCTGTAGACAAGACTACACTGGACTTGTCCTCTCACAATGGACCCGGCATAAGCCAGGGCCCAGTTTGGCTGCTGTAGGGACCATACTGGCTTGCGTCCTCTCTGCTCAACAACGTGACTAAGACTCACTAACACTTCCTCTCCCTATGTGTCTACCACCTACAGGGTATGTTATACCAGCTGTGAGTAGGGGAGAAGAGAGTGTAAGAAAAGAAGGGAGAAAAGAGATAGATAGAGAAGAAGAAAGAACTCTCAGTGGTGCACAAGTCACAAACAATAACCCCTTGAGTACTACAGCTGTGCAACACCTAGGTACAAGATATACACTCACCGCCCACTTTATTGGGTACACCATGCTAGTAACGGGTTGGACCCCCTTTTGCCTTCAGAACTGCCCCAATTCTTGGTGGCATAGATACAACAAGGTGCTGGAAGCTTCCTCAGAGATTTTGGTCCATAGTGACATGATGGCATCACACAGTTGCCACAGATTTGTCGGCTGCACATCCATGATGCCAATCTCCCGTTCCACCACATCCCAAAGATGCTCTATTGGATTGAGATCTGGTGACTGTGGAGGCCATTGGAGTACAGTGACCTCATTGTCATGTTCAAGAAACCAGTCTGAGATGATTCTAGCTTTATGACATGGCGCATTATCCTGCTGAAAGTAGCCATCAGATGTTGGGTCCATTGTGGTCATAAAGGGATGGACATGGTCAGCAACAATACTCAGGTAGGCTGTGGCGTTGCAACCATGCTCAATTGGTACCAAGGGGCCCAAAGAGTGCCAAGAAAATATTCCCCACACCATGACACCACCACCACCAGCCTGAACCGTTGATACAAGGCAGGATGGATCCATGCTTTCATGTTGTTGACGCCAAATTCTGACCCTACCATCCGAATGTCGCAGCAGAAATCGAGACTCATCAGACCAGGCAACGTTTTTCCAATCTTCTACTGTCCAATTTCGATGAGCTTGTGCAATTGTAGCCTCAGTTTCCTGTTCTTAGCTGGAAGGAGTGGCCCCCGGTGTGGTCTTCTGCTGCTGTAGCCAACTGCCTCAAAGTTGGCCGTACTGTGCGCTCAGAGATGCTCTTCTGCCTACCTTGGTTGTAACGGTTGGCTATTTGAGTCACTGTTGCCTTTCTATCAGCTGGAACCAGTCTGCCCATTCTCCTCTGACCTCTGGCATCAACGAGGCATTTCCGCCCACAGAACTGCCGCTCACTGGATGGTTTTTCTTTTTCGGACCATTCTCTGTAAACCCTAGAGATGGTTGTGCGTGAAAATCCCAGTAGATCAGCAGTTTCTGAAATACTCAGACCAGCCCTTCTGGCACCAACAACCATGCCACGTTCAAAGGCACTCAAATCACCTTTCTTCCCCATACTGATGCTCAGTTTGAACTGCAGGAGATTGTCTTGACCATGTCTACATGCCTAAATGCACTGAGTTGCCGCCATGTGAGTGGCTGATTAGAAATTAAGTGGTAACGTGCAGTTGGACAGGTGTACCTAATAAAGTGGCCCGTGAGTGTACATACTAATGACATCTAGTGGCAAAACATAAGTATGACTACATCACCACTTACACTTGGAGTGCAGGCTTTTGTGAAGGGTGTATCTACTAGCAACACCTGTGGTGGGACACCACACATCCACTGCTTGGTAGAGACCAGAGGTAACTTGACAGATGATTGGTTAGGAGGGATGAGGAGACTTAGCTAAGGCCCTGATAGGTCCAGGAGAGGGGAGGAAATAGACAGACCGGCCCCACAAGCAGGTGGCAGACATGTGCAGCAAATCATGTACACTTAACCCTTAGCAGTCATTCAGCATATGCTTACTGTCAATGAATAGAATACATAGAGAAAACATAGAAATTGCAGTTTAGGCATTCTATATCACACACATTACCCTGAGACTCAGAATATTCATGTTCAGCAGCAACTTACAGCAGGGTTGTTGGACATAACATATACATGAGACAGAAAGTATAGTGTATCAGAGTGTAGGGGGCATACAGCAGGATAGCTCCTAAAAGGGGAACCCTGATGATGTAACTGTCCTTATATGGACATTCACCATATATGGATAGACCCTCGTGTTACTGCCCTCATATAGAGATGGACAGCCTCTATAGACAGCCTTCCCATCCTCCAGAGCTGACTGCAGAGAGGAGGTGCAGCTGACAGACACCTGACGAATATTATAATAAAAAATGCCTGTTAGCTGGTTGTCAGCAAGAGCTCTACAATGAGCTGAGAGCTCTGCCATATCAATCAATGGAATTGATCAGCCATAGGCTAATCTTTTCTTTACAGGATTCTGTTGGATCAAAAAACATAGTCATAGCAGGGGCCGTGCATTTGCACAAGCTTGGGTGAATCTGTGACTTTGTGACTAAGGCGGTGACTCTCTGACTAAGGAGGGGATATAAGGAGTTATCTGTGAGAGAGGGTATAAAAGGAGCTGTCTCTAAGAGAGGGTACATAAGGAGCTGTCTGTAAGAGATGTGATATAAGGAGCTGTCTGTGAGAGGGGATATAAGGAGTTATCTGTGAGAGAGGGTATAAAAGGAGCTGTCTCTGAGAGAGGGTACATAAGGAGCTGTCTGTGAGAGAGGGGATATAAGGAGCTGTCTGTAAGAGAGGGGATATAAGGATCTGTCTGTAAGAGAGGGGATATAAGGAGCTGTCTGTAAGAGAGAGAGAGAGGTGATATGAGGAGCTTTCTGTAAGAGAGGGGATATAAGGAGCTGTCTGTTAGAGAGGGGATACAAGAAGCTGTCTGTGAGAGAGGGTATATAAGGAGCTGTCTGTGAGAGGGGGTATATAAGGAGCTGTCTGTAAGAGAGGGGATATAAGGAGCTGTCTGTAAGAGAGGGGATATAAGGAGCTGTCTGTATGAGAGGGGATATAAGAAGCTGTCTGTAAGAGAGAGAGGTGATATGAGGAGCTTTCTGTAAGAGAGGGGATTTAAGGAGCTGTCTGTAAGAGAGGAGATATAAGTAGCTGTCTGTAAGGGAGGCAATATGAGGTCACAAAGGACTACATGACAACATGGCTGCTGATGCTTCCTGGATCCAATTGCATTGGGGAGAAGAGCATGACCAGCAAATACACAAAGAACAGCGCATCACAGCGGATCTAGACTTGTTTTAGTTGATGTCTATGTTGGACCCCTCCCTTCTTCCCCCCCATGGAGGGTGAGATCAGTCTCTGGTGGCATCCCATGACTTTTACCTTCTTCCTTCCAGCGAACATGCATACTGTGAGATGTGTGTCCAGTCCAGGGCTCCCGGATCTTTCTTCAGCCATTTTCTCAGCTCCAGGGAATTTTCATCATGGAATTCTAGGACGTTGATTTCTTCAAAAAATTCACAGCAAACCAGCAGCTTGTATGGGGCAGGGCCGGGGTTGAATTGTAATAAAGTCCTGCCCTTAATGTGACCTGTAAAGTAAGAGGTGGATGACCATATAAATCGAACATAAGGAGATGTCCATGAGAAAGGGGATTTTAGGAGCTATATGTGAGAGAGCAGATATAAGGAGCTGTCTGTGAGAGATGGGATATAAGGAGCTGTCTGTGAGAGAGGGGATATAAGGAGCTGTCTGTGAGAGAGCAGATATAAGGAGCTGTCTGTAAGAGGGGATATAAGGAGCTGTCTGTGAGAGATGGGATATAAGGAGCCGTCTGTGGGAGAGGGGATATAAGGAGCCGTCTGTGGGAGAGGGAATATAAGGAGCCGTCTGTGAGAGAGGGGATATATGGAGCTGTCTGTGATAGAGGGGATATAAGGAGCTGTCTGTGAAAGAGGGTATATAAGGAGCTGTCTGTGAGAGAGGGGATATAAGGAGCTGTCTGTGAGAGAGGGGATATTAGGAGCTGTCTGTGTGAGAGGGTATATAAGGAGCTGTTTGTGAGAGGGGATATACAGAGCTGTCTGGGAGAGGGGGATATAAGTAGCTGTCTGGGAGAGAGGGGATATAAGGAGCTGTCTGTGAGAGAGCAGATATAAGGAGCTGTCTGTGAGAGAGGGGATATAAGTAGCTGTCTGTGGGAGAGGGGGATATAAGGAGCCGTCTGTGGGAGAGGGAATATAAGGAGCCGTCTGTGAGAGAGGGGATATATGGAGCTGTCTGTGATAGAGGGGATATAAGGAGCTGTCTGTGAAAGAGGGTATATAAGGAGCTGTCTGTGAGAGAGGGGATATAAGGAGCTGTCTGTGAGAGAGGGGATATTAGGAGCTGTCTGTGTGAGAGGGTATATAAGGAGCTGTTTGTGAGAGGGGATATACAGAGCTGTCTGGGAGAGGGGGATATAAGTAGCTGTCTGGGAGAGAGGGGATATAAGGAGCTGTCTGTGAGAGAGCAGATATAAGGAGCTGTCTGTGAGAGAGGGGATATAAGTAGCTGTCTGTGGGAGAGGGGGATATAAGTAGCTGTCTGTGAGAGAGGGGATATAAGTAGCAGCCTGTAAGAGAGAGGTGATAGGAGGAACTGTGTGTAAGAGAGGAGATATAAGGAGCTGTCTGTGAGAGAGGGGATATAAGGAGCTGTCTGTGGGAGAGGGGGATATAAGTAGCTGTCTGTGAGAGAGGGGATATAAGTAGCAGCCTGTAAGAGAGGGGATCTGTCTGTGAGAGAGGGGATATAAGGAGCTGTCTGTGAGAGAGCAGATATAAGGAGCTGTCTGTGAGAGAGGGGATATAAGGAGCTGGCTGTGAGAGAGGGGATATAAGGAGCTGTCTGTGAGAGAGCAGATATAAGGAGCTGTCTGTAAGAGGGGATATAAGGAGCTGTCTGTGTGAGAGGGTATATAAGGAGCTGTTTGTGAGAGGGGATATACAGAGCTGTCTGGGAGAGGGGGATATAAGTAGCTGTCTGTGAGAGAGGGGATATAAGGAACTGTGTGTAAGAGAGGAGATATAAGGAGCTGTCTGTGAGAGAGGGGATAT
>NC_091458.1:6374163-6376663 GCF_027789765.1 Dendropsophus ebraccatus | reverse complement strand
CTCTACGTGATTCAGCAGGATGGCTTCGCGGATCTCCATGGAAACCAGACGCTCAGGCCGGACTGTGTGGGGGATTAACCTCTTACAGGTAGACGGCATTTGCACAATCACGCTCTTGGAATCATAGTGGCCAAGGAACATAGTCCAAAAGAGGGCGAATTCCTGCATAGGGCTGCGCCCTCGGACCTATGTCACCCCCGGGCAGTCCAGGGATGTCCAGATTCCCATCGAGGCCTCATCCTAGCGATTGCAGTGCAGCCGAAAACCTTGTTCCGGTACGTCAAGTTCATGAACCAGGAAACCGCATCATTGCCAACGTCACAAACGCACCGTGTGATTGCGCATATAAGATGATAGATCCAAGAATCAGTACATATAGGCCAAGACGTCAACCAGGTAAGTGTCCCACTCTGTTCCACCAAAAAGCAGCTTGTTACTATGGAAAGAAAACGAATATTAGAAAATATAGAACATTATTTTGAATATCAGTTAATTTTAAACATAATACACATGTATATAACAATCCAGTCATATCGGATATGGAAAAGAAACCCGGGGTCTAGTTCACGAAGTACCCTAAAGTGCAAATCTATAATTATGATCATCTACAATAGCTAGGTAGAATTTTAAAGTCTACATTGAGACCATTCGGTCTCAGTGTGTTAAGAGTATCAATCCAAAAAAGTTCCCTTCTTTTTAATAATACATGTCGATTGCCACCACGAGGTGGTGTTGGTATATGTTCAAATACGATGGCCTTAAGATCATTCTCGCTATGTCCCTTCTCCAAAAAATGTTTTGAAACAGGCAGGTCGGTTCTCTGTTTACGGATACTATAGCGATGTTGGACGAGTCGAGTTTTGAAATCAAGTGTGGTTTCCCCTATATATAATAGTTTACAGGGGCATGTCAAAATATAAACCACCCATTCACTCTCACAAGTTAAATGATCTTTAATGTGAAAGATCTGTCCTGTTGTCGGATGTGCGAACTTGTCACACTTGACAATGTGCTTACAGTTCACACATCTACGACAGGGGTAACATCCATTTTTTAAAGGGCCCAAGAGTAGCTGGGGGGGGGCGTTTTTTACAATTAGTCACTGCCCTTACAAGAGAATCTTTGATATTCCTTGGTCTCTTATATGACATAAGTGGACGGTTCCTAAATTCAGGGATGTCTGGAAAACTGTCCCCCAGAATTCTCCAATGCTTGCAGAGAATTCTTTCTATGTGTTGACTCATGCCACTATATTGACTTACAAAGGGTATGCGTGTTGGTCTCACTTTGCTATCTTTTTTATTCAGGAGTTCCTTTCTGTCAATCTCCAAAGTCTCCCTTTTGTACCTAGAGGTAAGTGTGCGTGGATAACCTCTATGATGAAAGTCTTCTGCATACTCATCTATAGTTTTCTCCAATAGTGTCTGATCCCCAACAATACGTTTTACACGCAAAAACTGACTCTTAGGGAGAGATCTAATAGCACTCCTCGGATGATTAGATTTGTAATGTAGCAAAGTATTTTTGTCTGTATCTTTTTTATATAGTCGTGTACTAAAGTGTGTCCCGTCTCTGTACACCATTGTGTCCAGGAATTGTACTTGTGTAGTTGAATGATTCAATGTTAGTTTTATGTCTGGGTCCATAGAATTTAGGTATTGGAAGAAGTCAAGAAGCTCCTCCTCCGTACCACCCCATGCCAAGAAGATATCGTCGATGTATCTCCACCACCCCACAATATGGTGGGCATGGTGGGACACACCGACGTATATCTCCTCCAGATGGGCCACAAAGAGGTTTGCGAATGCAGGCGCCATATTAGACCCCATTGCAGTACCCTTGCATTGCAAAAAAATCTTTTCATCAAACATGAAAAAATTCCCAGTGAGAATTAACTCCAAAAGTGAGAGCAAAAATTGTTGGCAACTGTCCGAATAGGTCGTCTTCTGCAAAGCTATGGCTATAGCTTCAATGCCCTTCCTATGTGAGATTGAAGTGTATAGGCTTGCTATGTCCATAGAAGCTATATACGTAACATCCCTGGAACGTAGATTTTGTACTTTTGTAAGAAAGTGTGTAGTGTCCTGTAAATACGAGGGAACTTCTTTAACCAGGGGTTGTAATACCCGATCCAAGAATTCCGAAGCTTTATTCAGTACTGAGCCCATCCCCGAAACTATGGGGCGCCCGGGTGGATTGTGTAGGCACTTATGTATCTTGGGCAGTAGATAGAAAAGGGGCATAATTGGATGCTCCACCCAAATAAATTCCCTACATTTCTTATCAATGTCACCATTAGATACAGCACGTTCTAATAATTCATTTAATTTTGTTTTTACCATAGGGGTAGGATCTTGTTGTAGAAGTTTATATGTACTCATATCAGACAGCTGTTTGTATGCCTCTGCCATGTATTGTTTAGTATCCATAACCACAACACCACCACCCTTGTCAGCCGACTTGATGGTGATGTCGCGGTTACGGGCCAAATCATCTAGTG